>NW_027167824.1:0-119245 GCF_040954835.1 Lepisosteus oculatus
GCTGAAAAACACGTTTGAAAAGTGAGCTGTTTACTGCCCCATAACTTACATGGGGTTGACCAAACTTGCAGAAACATGTTTATTTCTGCTGAAAAACACGTTTTGACACTTTCAGCACACTGGGGTTAAGACCTGAGTGTGTGGGCTCTTCTGAGCCTTGCAGTTACATAGGGATACAGCTGTCTGAAAAAAACGCGTTTATTTCGGGCTGAAAAACACGTTTTGAAAAGTGAGCTGTTACTGCCCCATAAGTTACATGGGGTTGACCAAACTTGCAGAAACATGTTTATTTCTGCTGAAAAACATGTTTTGACACTTTCAGCCACACTGGGTTAAGACCTGAGTGTGTGGGCTCTTCTGAGCCTTGCAGTTACATAGGGATACAGCTGTCTGAAAAAACGTGTTTATTTCGGGCTGAAAAACACGTTTGAAAAGTGAGCTGTTACTGCCCTATAAGTTACATGGGGTTGACCAAACTTGCAGAACATGTTTATTCTGCTGAAAAACACGTTTTTGACACTTTCAGCACACTGGGGTTAAGACCTGAGTGTGTGGGCTCTTCTGAGCCTTGCAGTTACATAGGGATACAGCTGTCTGAAAAAACGCGTTTATTTCGGGCTGAAAAACACGTTTTGAAAAATGAGCTGTTACTGCCCCATAAGTTACATGGGTTGACCAAACTTGCAGAAACATGTTTATTTCTGCTGAAAAAACATGTTTTGACACTTTCAGCACACTGGGTTAAGACCTGAGTGTGTGGGCTCTTCTGAGCCTTGCAGTTACATAGGGATACAGCTGTCTGAAAAACGTGTTTATTTCGGGCTGAAAAACACGTTTTGAAAAGTGAGCTGTTACTGCCCCATAACTTACATGGGTTGACCAAACTTGCAGAAACATGTTTATTTCTGCTGAAAAACACGTTTTGCCACTTTCAGCACACTGGGGTTAAGACCTGAGTGTGTGGGCTCTTCTGAGCCTTGCAGTTACATAGGGATACAGCTGTCTGAAAAAACGTGTTTATTTCGGCTGAAAAACACGTTTTGAAAAGTGAGCTGTTACTGCCCCATAACTTACATGGGGTTGACCAAACTTGCAGAAACATGTTTATTTCTGCTGAAAAACACGTTTTGACACTTTCAGCACACTGGGGTTAAGACCTGAGTGTGTGGGCTCTTCTGAGCCTTGCAGTTACATAGGGATACAGCTGTCTGAAAAAACGCGTTTATTTCGGGCTGAAAAACACGTTTTGAAAAGTGAGCTGTTACTGCCCCATAAGTTACATGGGGTTGACCAAACTTGCAGAAACATGTTTATTTCTGCTGAGAAACATGTTTTGACACTTTCAGCACACTGGGGTTAAGACCTGAGTGTGTGGGCTCTTCTGAGCCTTGCAGTTACATAGGGATACAGCTGTCTGAAAAAACGTGTTTATTTCGGGCTGAAAAACACGTTTTGAAAAGTGAGCTGTTACTGCCCCATAACTTACATGGGGTTGACCAAACTTGCAGAAACATGTTTATTTCTGCTGAAAAACACGTTTTGCCACTTTCAGCATACTGGGGTTAAGACCTGAGTGTGTGGGCTCTTCAGAGCCTTGCAGTTACATAGGGATACAGCTGTCTGAAAAAACGTGTTATTTCGGGCTGAAAAACACGTTTTGAAAAGTGAGCTGTTACTGCCCCATAACTTACATGGGGTTGACCAAACTTGCAGAAACATGTTTATTTCTGCTGAGAAACATGTTTTGACACTTTCAGCACACTGGGGTTAAGACCTGAGTGTGTGGGCTCTTCTGAGCCTTGCAGTTACATAGGGATACAGCTGTCTGAAAAAACGCGTTTATTTCGGGCTGAAAAACACGTTTTGAAAAATGAGCTGTTACTGCCCCATAACTTACATGGGGTTGACCAAACTTGCAGAAACATGTTTATTTCTGCTGAAAAACACGTTTTGCCACTTTCAGCACACTGGGGTTAAGACCTGAGTGTGTGGGCTCTTCTGAGCCTTGCAGTTACATAGGGATACAGCTGTCTGAAAAAACGTGTTTATTTCGGGCTGAAAAACACGTTTTGAAAAGTGAGCTGTTACTGCCCCATAACTTACATGGGGTTGACCAAACTTGCAGAAACATGTTTATTTCTGCTGAGAAACATGTTTTGACACTTTCAGCACACTGGGGTTAAGACTTGAGTGTGTGGGCTCTTCTGAGCCTTGCAGTTACATAGGGATACAGCTGTCTGAAAAAACGTGTTTATTTCGGGCTGAAAAACACGTTTTGAAAAGTGAGCTGTTACTGCCCATAACTTACATGGTTTTGAACAAACTTGCAGAAACATGTTTATTTCTGCTGAAAAACATGTTTTGACACTTTCAGCACACTGGGTTAAGACCTGAGTGTGTGGCTCTTCTGAGCCTTGCAGTTACATAGGGATACAGCTGTCTGAAAAAACCGTGTTTATTTCGGGCTGAAAAACACGTTTGAAAAGTGAGCTGTTACTGCCCATAACTTACATGGGGTTGACCAAACTTGCAGAAACATGTTTATTTCTGCTGAGAAACACGTTTTGCCACTTTCAGCACACTGGGGTTAAGACCTGAGTGTGTGGGCTCTTCTGAGCCTTGCAGTTACATAGGGATACAGCTGTCTGAAAAAACGTGTTTATTTCGGGCTGAAAAACACGTTTTGAAAAGTGAGCTGTTACTGCCCCATAACTTACATGGGGTTGACCAAACTTGCAGAAACATGTTTATTTCTGCTAAAAAACACGTTTTGACACTTTCAGCACACTGGGGTTAAGACCTGAGTGTGTGGGCTCTTCTGAGCCTTGCAGTTACATAGGGATACAGCTGTCTGAAAAAACGTGTTTATTTCGGGCTGAAAAACACGTTTTGAAAAGTGAGCTGTTACTGCCCCATAACTTACATGGGGTTGACCAAACTTGCAGAAACATGTTTATTTCTGCTGAAAAACACGTTTTGCCACTTTCAGCACACTGGGGTTAAGACCTGAGTGTGTGGGCTCTTCTGAGCCTTGCAGTTACATAGGGATACAGCTGTCTGAAAAAACGTGTTTATTTCGGGCTGAAAAACACGTTTTGAAAAGTGAGCTGTTACTGCCCCATAACTTACATGGGGTTGACCAAACTTGCAGAAACATGTTTATTTCTGCTGAAAAACACGTTTTGACACTTTCAGCACACTGGGGTTAAGACCTGAGTGTGTGGGCTCTTCTGAGCCTTGCAGTTACATAGGATACAGCTGTCTGAAAAAACGCGATTATTTCGGGCTGAAAAACACGTTTTGAAAAGTGAGCTGTTACTGCCCCATAACTTACATGGTTTTGACCAAACTTGCAGAAACATGTTTATTTCTGCTGAAAAACATGTTTTGACACTTTCAGCACACTGGGGTTAAGACCTGAGTGTGTGGGCTCTTCTGAGCCTTGCAGTTACATAGGGATACAGCTGTCTGAAAAAACGTGTTTATTTCGGGCTGAAAAACACGTTTTGAAAAGTGAGCTGTTACTGCCCCATAACTTACATGGGGTTGACCAAACTTGCAGAAACATGTTTATTTCTGCTGAAAAACATGTTTTGACACTTTCAGCACACTGGGGTTAAGACCTGAGTGTGTGGGCTCTTCTGAGCCTTGCAGTTACATAGGGATACAGCTGTCTGAAAAACGTGTTTATTTCGGGCTGAAAAACACGTTTTGAAAAGTGAGCTGTTACTGCCCCATAACTTACATGGGGTTGACCAAACTTGCAGAAACATGTTTATTTCTGCTGAAAAACACGTTTGACACTTTCAGCACACTGGGGTTAAGACCTGAGTGTGTGGGCTCTTCTGAGCCTTGCAGTTACATAGGGATACAGCTGTCTGAAAAAACGTGTTTATTTCGGGCTGAAAAACACGTTTTGAAAAGTGAGCTGTTACTGCCCCATAACTTACATGGGGTTGACCAAACTTGCAGAAACATGTTTATTTCTGCTAAAAAACACGTTTTGACACTTTCAGCACACTTGGGTTAAGACCTGAGTGTGTGGGCTCTTCTGAGCCTTGCAGTTACCTAGGGATACAGCTGTCTGAAAAAACGTGTTTATTTCGGGCTGAAAAACACGTTTTGAAAAGTGAGCTGTTACTGCCCCATAACTTACATGGGGTTGACCAAACTTGCAGAACATGTTTATTTCTGCTGAAAAACACGTTTTGCCACTTTCAGCACACTGGGGTTAAGACCTGAGTGTGTGGGCTCTTCTGAGCCTTGCAGTTACATAGGGATACAGCTGTCTGAAAAAACGTGTTTATTTCGGGCTGAAAAACACGTTTTGAAAAGTGAGCTGTTACTGCCCCATAACTTACATGGGGTTGACCAAACTTGCAGAAACATGTTTATTTCTGCTGAAAAACACGTTTTGACACTTTCAGCACACTGGGGTTAAGACCTGAGTGTGTGGGCTCTTCTGAGCCTTGCAGTTACATAGGGATACAGCTGTCTGAAAAACGCGTTTATTTCGGGCTGAAAAACACGTTTTGAAAAGTGAGCTGTTACTGCCCCATAACTTACATGGTTTTGACCAAACTTGCAGAAACATGTTTATTTCTGCTGAAAAACATGTTTTGACACTTTCAGCACACTGGGTTAAGACCTGAGTGTGTGGGCTCTTCTGAGCCTTGCAGTTACATAGGGATACAGCTGTCTGAAAAAACGTGTTTATTTCGGGCTGAAAAACACGTTTTGAAAAGTGAGCTGTTACTGCCCCATAACTTACATGGGGTTGACCAAACTTGCAGAAACATGTTTATTTCTGCTGAAAAACATGTTTTGACACTTTCAGCACACTGGGGTTAAGACCTGAGTGTGTGGGCTCTTCTGAGCCTTGCAGTTACATAGGGATACAGCTGTCTGAAAAAACGTGTTTATTTCGGGCTGAAAAACACGTTTTGAAAAGTGAGCTGTTACTGCCCCATAACTTACATGGGGTTGACCAAACTTGCAGAAACATGTTTATTTCTGCTGAAAAACACGTTTTGACACTTTCAGCACACTGGGGTTAAGACCTGAGTGTGTGGGCTCTTCTGAGCCTTGCAGTTACATAGGGATACAGCTGTCTGAAAAAACGCGTTTATTTCGGGCTGAAAAACACGTTTTGAAAAATGAGCTGTTACTGCCCCATAAGTTACATGGGGTTGACCAAACTTGCAGAAACATGTTTATTTCTGCTGAAAAACATGTTTTGACACTTTCAGCACACTGGGGTTAAGACCTGAGTGTGTGGGCTCTTCTGAGCCTTGCAGTTACATAGGGATACAGCTGTCTGAAAAACGTGTTTATTTCGGGCTGAAAAACACGTTTTGAAAAGTGAGCTGTTACTGCCCCATAACTTACATGGGGTTGACCAAACTTGCAGAAACATGTTTATTTCTGCTGAAAAACATGTTTTGACACTTTCAGCACACTGGGGTAAGACCTGAGTGTGTGGGCTCTTCTGAGCCTTGCAGTTACATAGGGATACAGCTGTCTGAAAAAACGTGTTTATTTCGGGCTGAAAAACACGTTTTGAAAAGTGAGCTGTTACTGCCCCATAACTTACATGGGGTTGACCAAACTTGCAGAAACATGTTTATTTCTGCTGAAAAACACGTTTTGACACTTTCAGCACACTGGGGTTAAGACCTGAGTGTGTGGGCTCTTCTGAGCCTTGCAGTTACATAGGGATACAGCTGTCTGAAAAAACGCGTTTATTTCGGGCTGAAAAACACGTTTTGAAAAATGAGCTGTTACTGCCCCATAAGTTACATGGGGTTGACCAAACTTGCAGAAACATGTTTATTTCTGCTGAAAAACATGTTTTGACACTTTCAGCACACTGGGTTAAGACCTGAGTGTGTGGGCTCTTCTGAGCCTTGCAGTTACATAGGGATGCAGCTGTCTGAAAAAACGTGTTTATTTCGGGCTGAAAAACACGTTTTGAAAAGTGAGCTGTTACTGCCCCATAACTTACATGGGGTTGACCAAACTTGCAGAAACATGTTTATTTCTGCTGAAAAACACGTTTTGACACTTTCAGCACACTGGGGTTAAGACCTGAGTGTGTGGGCTCTTCTGAGCCTTGCAGTTACATAGGGATACAGCTGTCTGAAAAAACGCGTTTATTTCGGGCTGAAAAACACGTTTTGAAAAATGAGCTGTTACTGCCCCATAAGTTACATGGGGTTGACCAAACTTGCAGAAACATGTTTATTTCTGCTGAAAAACATGTTTTGACACTTTCAGCACACTGGGGTTAAGACCTGAGTGTGTGGGCTCTTCTGAGCCTTGCAGTTACATAGGGATACAGCTGTCTGAAAAAACGTGTTTATTTCGGGCTGAAAAACACGTTTTGAAAAGTGAGCTGTTACTGCCCCATAAATTACATGGGGTTGACCAAACTTGCAGAAACATGTTTATTTCTGCTAAAAACACGTTTTGACACTTTCAGCACACTGGGTTAAGACCTGAGTGTGTGGGCTCTTCTGAGCCTTGCAGTTACATAGGGATACAGCTGTCTGAAAAAACGCATTTATTTCGGGCTGAAATATACGTTTTGAAAAGTGAGCTGTTACTGCCCCATAAGTTACATGGGGTTGACCAAACTTGCAGAAACATGTTTATTTCTGCTGAGAAACATGTTTTGACACTTTCAGCACACTGGGGTTAAGACCTGAGTGTGTGGGCTCTTCTTAGCCTTGCAGTTACATAGGGATACAGCTGTCTGAAAAAACGTGTTTATTTCGGGCTGAAAAACACGTTTTGAAAAGTGAGCTGTTACTGCCCCATAACTTACATGGGGTTGACCAAACTTGCAGAAACATGTTTATTTCTGCTGAAAAACACGTTTTGCCACTTTCAGCACACTGGGGTTAAGACCTGAGTGTGTGGGCTCTTCTGAGCCTTGCAGTTACATAGGGATACAGCTGTCTGAAAAAACGTGTTTATTTCGGGCTGAAAAACACGTTTTGAAAAGTGAGCTGTTACTGCCCCATAACTTACATGGGGTTGACCAAACTTGCAGAAACATGTTTATTTCTGCTGAAAAACACGTTTTGACACTTTCAGCACACTGGGGTTAAGACCTGAGTGTGTGGGCTCTTCTGAGCCTTGCAGTTACATAGGGATACAGCTGTCTGAAAAAACGCGTTTATTTCGGGCTGAAAAACACGTTTTGAAAAGTGAGCTGTTACTGCCCCATAAGTTACATGGGGTTGACCAAACTTGCAGAAACATGTTTATTTCTGCTGAAAAACATGTTTTGACACTTTCAGCACACTGGGGTTAAGACCTGAGTGTGTGGGCTCTTCTGAGCCTTGCAGTTACATAGGGATACAGCTGTCTGAAAAAACGTGTTTATTTCGGGCTGAAAAACACGTTTTGAAAAGTGAGCTGTTACTGCCCTATAAGTTACATGGGGTTGACCAAACTTGCAGAAACATGTTTATTTCTGCTGAAAAACACGTTTTGACACTTTCAGCACACTGGGGTTAAGACCTGAGTGTGTGGGCTCTTCTGAGCCTTGCAGTTACATAGGGATACAGCTGTCTGAAAAAACGCGTTTATTTCGGGCTGAAAAACACGTTTTGAAAAATGAGCTGTTACTGCCCCATAAGTTACATGGGGTTGACCAAACTTGCAGAAACATGTTTATTTCTGCTGAAAAACATGTTTTGACACTTTCAGCACACTGGGGTTAAGACCTGAGTGTGTGGGCTCTTCTGAGCCTTGCAGTTACATAGGGATACAGCTGTCTGAAAAAACGTGTTTATTTCGGGCTGAAAAACACGTTTTGAAAAGTGAGCTGTTACTGCCCCATAACTTACATGGGGTTGACCAAACTTGCAGAAACATGTTTATTTCTGCTGAAAAACACGTTTTGCCACTTTCAGCACACTGGGGTTAAGACCTGAGTGTGTGGGCTCTTCTGAGCCTTGCAGTTACATAGGGATACAGCTGTCTGAAAAAACGTGTTTATTTCGGGCTGAAAAACACGTTTTGAAAAGTGAGCTGTTACTGCCCCATAACTTACATGGGGTTGACCAAACTTGCAGAAACATGTTTATTTCTGCTGAAAAACACGTTTTGACACTTTCAGCACACTGGGGTTAAGACCTGAGTGTGTGGGCTCTTCTGAGCCTTGCAGTTACATAGGGATACAGCTGTCTGAAAAAACGCGTTTATTTCGGGCTGAAAAACACGTTTTGAAAAGTGAGCTGTTACTGCCCCATAAGTTACATGGGGTTGACCAAACTTGCAGAAACATGTTTATTTCTGCTGAGAAACATGTTTTGACACTTTCAGCACACTGGGGTTAAGACCTGAGTGTGTGGGCTCTTCTGAGCCTTGCAGTTACATAGGGATACAGCTGTCTGAAAAAAACGTGTTTATTTCGGGCTGAAAAACACGTTTTGAAAAGTGAGCTGTTACTGCCCCATAACTTACATGGGGTTGACCAAACTTGCAGAAACATGTTTATTTCTGCTGAAAAACACGTTTTGACACTTTCAGCACACTGGGGTTAAGACCTGAGTGTGTGGGCTCTTCTGAGCCTTGCAGTTACATAGGGATACAGCTGTCTGAAAAAACGCGTTTATTTCGGGCTGAAAAACACGTTTTGAAAAGTGAGCTGTTACTGCCCCATAACTTACATGGGGTTGACCAAACTTGCAGAAACATGTTTATTTCTGCTGAAAAACACGTTTTGACACTTTCAGCACACTGGGGTTAAGACCTGAGTGTGTGGGCTCTTCTGAGCCTTGCAGTTACATAGGGATACAGCTGTCTGAAAAAACGTGTTTATTTCGGGCTGAAAAACACGTTTTGAAAAGTGAGCTGTTACTGCCCCATAACTTACATGGGGTTGACCAAACTTGCAGAAACATGTTTATTTCTGCTGAAAAACATGTTTTGACACTTTCAGCACACTGGGGTTAAGACCTGAGTGTGTGGGCTCTTCTGAGCCTTGCAGTTACATAGGGATACAGCTGTCTGAAAAAACGCGTTTATTTCGGGCTGAAAAACACGTTTTGAAAAATGAGCTGTTACTGCCCCATAAGTTACATGGGGTTGACCAAACTTGCAGAAACATGTTTATTTCTGCTGAAAAACATGTTTTGACACTTTCAGCACACTGGGGTTAAGACCTGAGTGTGTGGGCTCTTCTGAGCCTTGCAGTTACATAGGGATGCAGCTGTCTGAAAAAACGTGTTTATTTCGGGCTGAAAAACACGTTTTGAAAAGTGAGCTGTTACTGCCCCATAACTTACATGGGGTTGACCAAACTTGCAGAAACATGTTTATTTCTGCTGAAAAACACGTTTTGACACTTTCAGCACACTGGGGTTAAGACCTGAGTGTGTGGGCTCTTCTGAGCCTTGCAGTTACATAGGGATACAGCTGTCTGAAAAAACGCGTTTATTTCGGGCTAAAAAACACGTTTTGAAAAATGAGCTGTTACTGCCCCATAACTTACATGGGGTTGACCAAACTTGCAGAAACATGTTTATTTCTGCTGAAAAACACGTTTTGACACTTTCAGCACACTGGGGTTAAGACCTGAGTGTGTGGGCTCTTCTGAGCCTTGCAGTTACATAGGGATACAGCTGTCTGAAAAAACGCGTTTATTTCGGGCTGAAAAACACGTTTTGAAAAGTGAGCTGTTACTGCCCCATAAGTTACATGGGGTTGACCAAACTTGCAGAAACATGTTTATTTCTGCTGAGAAACATGTTTTGACACTTTCAGCACACTGGGGTTAAGACCTGAGTGTGTGGGCTCTTCTGAGCCTTGCAGTTACATAGGGATACAGCTGTCTGAAAAAACGTGTTTATTTCGGGCTGAAAAACACGTTTTGAAAAGTGAGCTGTTACTGCCCCATAAGTTACATGGGGTTGACCAAACTTGCAGAAACATGTTTATTTCTGCTGAAAAACACGTTTTGACACTTTCAGCACACTGGGGTTAAGACCTGAGTGTGTGGGCTCTTCTGAGCCTTGCAGTTACATAGGGATACAGCTGTCTGAAAAAACGCGTTTATTTCGGGCTGAAAAACACGTTTTGAAAAATGAGCTGTTACTGCCCCATAAGTTACATGGGGTTGACCAAACTTGCAGAAACATGTTTATTTCTGCTGAAAAACATGTTTTGACACTTTCAGCACACTGGGGTTAAGACCTGAGTGTGTGGGCTCTTCTGAGCCTTGCAGTTACATAGGGATACAGCTGTCTGAAAAAACGTGTTTATTTCGGGCTGAAAAACACGTTTTGAAAAGTGAGCTGTTACTGCCTCATAACTTACATGGGGTTGACCAAACTTGCAGAAACATGTTTATTTCTGCTGAAAAACACGTTTTGCCACTTTCAGCACACTGGGGTTAAGACCTGAGTGTGTGGGCTCTTCTGAGCCTTGCAGTTACATAGGGATACAGCTGTCTGAAAAAACGTGTTTATTTCGGGCTGAAAAACACGTTTTGAAAAGTGAGCTGTTACTGCCCCATAACTTACATGGGGTTGACCAAACTTGCAGAAACATGTTTATTTCTGCTGAAAAACACGTTTTGACACTTTCAGCACACTGGGGTTAAGACCTGAGTGTGTGGGCTCTTCTGAGCCTTGCAGTTACATAGGGATACAGCTGTCTGAAAAAACGCGTTTATTTCGGGCTGAAAAATACGTTTTGAAAAGTGAGCTGTTACTGCCCCATAAGTTACATGGGGTTGACCAAACTTGCAGAAACATGTTTATTTCTGCTGAGAAACATGTTTTGACACTTTCAGCACACTGGGGTTAAGACCTGAGTGTGTGGGCTGTTCTGAGCCTTGCAGTTACATAGGGATACAGCTGTCTGAAAAAAACGTGTTTATTTCGGGCTGAAAAACACGTTTTGAAAAGTGAGCTGTTACTGCCCCATAAGTTACATGGGGTTGACCAAACTTGCAGAAACATGTTTATTTCTGCTGAAAAACACGTTTTGACACTTTCAGCACACTGGGGTTAAGACCTGAGTGTGTGGGCTCTTCTGAGCCTTACAGTTACATAGGGATACAGCTGTCTGAAAAAACGTGTTTATTTCGGGCTGAAAAACACGTTTTGAAAAGTGAGCTGTTACTGCCCCATAACTTACATGGGGTTGACCAAACTTGCAGAAACATGTTTATTTCTGCTGAAAAACACGTTTTGACACTTTCTGCACACTGGGGTTAAGACCTGAGTGTGTGGGCTCTTCTGAGCCTTGCAGTTACATAGGGATACAGCTGTCTGAAAAAACGCGTTTATTTCGGGCTGATTAACACGTTTTGAAAAATGAGCTGTTACTGCCCCATAAGTTACATGGGGTTGACCAAACTTGCAGAAACCAAACTTGCAGAAACATGTTTATTTCTGCTTGAAAAACATGTTTTGACACTTTCAGCACACTGGGGTTAAGACCTGAGTGTGTGGGCTCTTCTGAGCCTTGCAGTTACATAGGGATACAGCTGTCTGAAAAAACGTGTTTATTTCGGGCTGAAAAACACGTTTTGAAAAGTGAGCTGTTACTGCCCCATACTTACATGGGGTTGACAAACTTGCAGAAACATGTTTATTTCTGCTGAAAAACACGTTTTTGACACTTTCAGCACACTGGGTTAAGACCTGAGTGGTGTGGCTCTTCTGAGCCTTGCAGTTACATAGGGCATAAGTGTCTGAAAAAACGCGTTTTTTCGGGCTGAAAAACCGTTTTGAAAAATGAGCTGTTACTGCCCCATAAGTTACATGGGGTTGAACCAAACTTGCAGAAACATGTTTATTTCTGCTGAAAAACATGTTTTGACACTTTCAGCACACTGGGTTAAGACCTGAGTGTGTGGGCTATTCTGAGCCTTTGCAGTACATAGGGATACAGCTGTCTGAAAAAAACGCGTTTATTTCGGGCTGAAAAACACGTTTGAAAAGTGAGCTGTTACTGCCCCATAAGTTACATGGGGTTGACCAAACTTGCAGAAATATGTTTATTTCTGCTGAAAAACATGTTTTGCACTTTCAGCACACTGGGTTAAGAGCTAGTGTGTGGCTCTCTGAGCCTTGCAGTTACATAGGATACAGCTGTCTGAAAAAAAAGCGTTTATTTGGGCTGAAAAACACGTTTTGAAAAGTGTGCTGTTACTGCCCCATAACTTACATGGGTTTTCCAACTTGCAGAAACATGTTTATTTCTGCTGAAAACACGTTTTGACACTTTCCAGCACACTGGGGTTAAGACCTGAGTGTGTAGGCTCTTCTGAGCCTTGCAGTTACATAGGGATACAGCTGTCTGAAAAAACGTGTTTATTTCGGGCTGAAAAACACGTTTGAAAAGTGTGCTGTTACTGCCCCATACTTACATTGGGGTTGACCAAACTTGCAGAAACATGTTTATTTCTGCTGAAAAACACGTTTTGACACTTTCAGCCACACTGGGGTTAAGACCTGAGTGTGTAGGATCTTCTAAGCCTTGCAGTTACATAGGGATACAGCTGTCTGAAAAAACGTGTTTTATTTCGGCTGAAAAACACGTTTGAAAAGTGAGCTGTTACTGCCCCATAAGTTACATGGGGTTGACCAAACTTGCAGAAACATGTTATTTCTGCTGAAAAACACGTTTTGACACTTTCAGCACACTGGGGTTAAGACCTGAGTGTGTAGCTCTTCTGAGCCTTGCAGTTACATAGGGATGCAGCTGTCTGAAAAACGTGTTTATTTCGGGCTGAAAAACACGTTTTGAAAGTGAGCTGATACTGCCCCATAACTTACATGGGGTTGACCAAACTTGCAGAAACATGTTTATTTCTGCTGAAAAACACGTTTTGACACTTTCAGCACACTGGGGTTAAGACCTGAGTGTGTGGGCTCTCTGAGCCTTGCAGTTACATAGGGATACAGCTGTCTGAAAAAACGCGTTTATTTCGGGCTGAAAAACACGTTTTGAAAAATGAGCTGTTACTGCCCCATAACTTACATGGGGTTGACCAAACTTGCAGAAACATGTTTATTTCTGCTGAAAAACAAGTTTTGACACTTTTCAGCACACTGGGGTTAAGACCTGAGTGTTGTGGGCTCTTCTGAGCCTAGCAGTTACATAGGGATACAGGTGTCTGAAAAACGCGTTTATTTCGGGCGAAAAACACGTTTTGAAAGTGAGCTGTTACTGCCCCATAAGTTACATGGGGTTGACCAAACTTGCAGAAACATGTTTATTTCTGCTGAGAAACAGTTTTTGACACTTTCAGCACACTGGGGTTAAGACTGAGTGTGTGGGCTCTTCTGAGCCTTGCAGGTTACATAGGGATACAGCTGTCTGAAAAAACGTGTTTATTTCGGGCTGAAAAACACGTTTTGAAAAGTGAGCTGTTACTGCCCCATAAGTTACATGGGATTGACCAAACTTGCAGAAACATGTTTATTTCTGCTGAAAAACACGTTTTTGACACTTTCAGCACACTGGGGTTAAGACCTGAGTGTGTGGGCTCTTCTGAGCCTTGCAGTTACATAGGGATACAGCTGTCTGAAAAAACGCGTTTATTCGGGCTGCAAAACACGTTTTGAAAATGAGCTGTTACTGCCCCATAAGTTACATGGGGTTGACCAAACTTGCAGAAACATGTTTATTTCTGCTGAAAAACATGTTTTGACACTTTCAGCACACTGGGTTAAGACCTGAGTGTGTGGGCTCTTCTGAGCCTTGCAGTTACTTAGGGATACAGCTGTCTGTAAAACGTGTTTATTTCGGGCTGAAAAACACGTTTTGAAAAGTGAGCTGTTACTGCCTCATAACTTTACATGGGGTTGACCAAACTTGCAGAAACATGTTTATTTCTGCTGAAAAACACGTTTTGTGCCACTTCAGCACACCTGGGGTTAAGACCTGAGTGTGTGGGCTCTTCTGAGCCTTCAGTTACATAGGGATACAGCTGTCTGAAAAAACGTGTTTATTCGGCTGAAAACACGTTTTGAAAGTGAGCTGTACTGCCCCATAACTTTACATGGGGTTGACCAAACTTGCAGAAACATGTTTATTTCTGCTGAAAAACACGTTTTGACACTTTCAGCACCCTGGGTTAAGACCTGAGTGTGTGGGCTCTCTGAGCCTTGCAGTTACTATAGGGATACAGCTGTCTGAAAAACGCGTTTATTTCGGGCTGAAAAACACGTTTTGAAAAGTGAGCTGTTACTGCCCCCATAAGTTACCTGGGGTTGACCAAACTTGCAGAAACATGTTTATTTCTGCTGAGAAACATGTTTTGACACTTTCAGCACACTGGGGTTAAGACCTGAGTGTGTGGGGCTCTTCTGAGCCTTGCAGTTACATAGGGATACAGCTGTCTGAAAAAAACGTGTTTATTTCGGGCTGAAAAACACGTTTGAAAAGTGAGCTGTTACTGCCCCATAACTTACATGGGGTTGACCAAACTTGCAGAACATGTTTATTTCTGCTGAAAAACACGTTTTGACACTTTCAGCACACTGGGGTTAAGACCTGAGTGTGTGGGCTCTTCTGAGCCTTGCAGTTACATAGGGATACAGCTGTCTGAAAAAAACGTGTTTATTTCGGGCTGAAAAACACGTTTTGAAAAGTGAGCTGTTACTGCCCATAACTTACATGGGGTTGACCAAACTTGCAGAAACATGTTTATTTCTGCTGAAAAACACGTTTTGACACTTTCTGCACACTGGGGTTAAGACCTGAGTGTGTGGGCTCTTCTGAGCCTTGCAGTTACATAGGGATACAGCTGTCTGAAAAAACGCGTTTATTTCGGGCTGAAAAACACGTTTTGAAAAATGAGCTGTTACTGCCCATAAGTTACATGGGGTTGACCAAACTTGCAGAAACATGTTTATTTCTGCTGAAAAACATGTTTTGACACTTTCAGCACACTGGGGTTAAGACCTGAGTGTGTGGGCTCTTCTGAGCCTTGCAGTTACATAGGGATACAGCTGTCTGAAAAAACGTGTTTATTTCGGGCTGAAAAACACGTTTTGAAAAGTGAGCTGTTACTGCCCCAAAGTACGTTACATGGGGTTGACCAAACTTGCAGAAACATGTTTATTTCTGGCTGAAAAACATGTTTTGACACTTTCAGCACACTGGGGTTAAGACCTGAGTGTGTGGGCTCTTCTGAGCCTTGCAGTTACATAGGGATACAGCTGTCTGAAAAAACGCGTTTATTTCGGGCTGAAAAACACGTTTTGAAAAGTGAGCTGTTACTGCCCCATAAGTTACATGGGGTTGACCAAACTTGCAGAAATATGTTTATTTCTGCTGAAAAACATGTTTTGACACTTTCAGCACACTGGGGTTAAGAGCTGAGTGTGTGGGCTCTTCTGAGCCTTGCAGTTACATAGGGATACAGCTGTCTGAAAAAAAGCGTTTATTTCGGGCTGAAAAACACGTTTTGAAAAGTGTGCTGTTACTGCCCCATAACTTACATGGGGTTTTCCAAACTTGCAGAAACATGTTTATTTCTGCTGAAAAACACGTTTTGACACTTTCAGCACACTGGGGTTAAGACCTGAGTGTGTAGGCTCTTCTGAGCCTTGCAGTTACATAGGGATACAGCTGTCTGAAAAAACGTGTTTATTTCGGGCTGAAAAACACGTTTTGAAAAGTGTGCTGTTACTGCCCCATAACTTACATGGGGTTGACCAAACTTGCAGAAACATGTTTATTTCTGCTGAAAAACACGTTTTGACACTTTCAGCACACTGGGGTTAAGACCTGAGTGTGTAGGCTCTTCTGAGCCTTGCAGTTACATAGGGATACAGCTGTCTGAAAAAACGTGTTTATTTCGGGCTGAAAAACACGTTTTGAAAAGTGAGCTGTTACTGCCCCATAAGTTACATGGGGTTGACCAAACTTGCAGAAACATGTTTATTTCTGCTGAAAAACACGTTTTGACACTTTCAGCACACTGGGGTTAAGACCTGAGTGTGTGGGCTCTTCTGAGCCTTGCAGTTACATAGGGATACAGCTGTCTGAAAAAACGTGTTTATTTCTGGCTGAAAAACACGTTTTGAAAAGTGAGCTGTTACTGCCCCATAAGTTACATGGGATTGACCAAACTTGCAGAAACATGTTTATTTCTGCTGAAAAACACGTTTTGACACTTTCAGCACACTGGGGTTAAGACCTGAGTGTGTGGGCTCTTCTGAGCCTTGCAGTTACATAGGGATACAGCTGTCTGAAAAAACGCGTTTATTTCGGGCTGCAAAACACGTTTTGAAAAATGAGCTGTTACTGCCCCATAAGTTACATGGGGTTGACCAAACTTGCAGAAACATGTTTATTTCTGCTGAAAAACATGTTTTGACACTTTCAGCACACTGGGGTTAAGACCTGAGTGTGTGGGATCTTCTGAGCCTTGCAGTTACATAGGGATACAGCTGTCTGAAAAAACGTGTTTATTTCGGGCTGAAAAACACGTTTTGAAAAGTGAGCTGTTACTGCCTCATAACTTACATGGGGTTGACCAAACTTGCAGAAACATGTTTATTTCTGCTGAAAAACACGTTTTGCCACTTTCAGCACACTGGGGTTAAGACCTGAGTGTGTGGGCTCTTCTGAGCCTTGCAGTTACATAGGGATACAGCTGTCTGAAAAAACGTGTTTATTTCGGGCTGAAAAACACGTTTTGAAAAGTGAGCTGTTACTGCCCCATAACTTACATGGGGTTGACCAAACTTGCAGAAACATGTTTATTTCTGCTGAAAAACACGTTTTGACACTTTCAGCACACTGGGGTTAAGACCTGAGTGTGTGGGCTCTTCTGAGCCTTGCAGTTACATAGGGATACAGCTGTCTGAAAAAACGCGTTTATTTCGGGCTGAAAAACACGTTTTGAAAAGTGAGCTGTTACTGCCCCATAAGTTACATGGGGTTGACCAAACTTGCAGAAACATGTTTATTTCTGCTGAGAAACATGTTTTGACACTTTCAGCACACTGGGGTTAAGACCTGAGTGTGTGGGCTCTTCTGAGCCTTGCAGTTACATAGGGATACAGCTGTCTGAAAAAACGCGTTTATTTCGGGCTGATTAACACGTTTTGAAAAATGAGCTGTTACTGCCCCATAAGTTACATGGGGTTGACCAAACTTGCAGAAACATGTTTATTTCTGCTGAAAAACATGTTTTGACACTTTCAGCACACTGGGGTTAAGACCTGAGTGTGTGGGCTCTTCTGAGCCTTGCAGTTACATAGGGATACAGCTGTCTGAAAAAACGTGTTTATTTCGGGCTGAAAAACACGTTTTGAAAAGTGAGCTGTTACTGCCCCATAACTTACATGGGGTTGACCAAACTTGCAGAAACATGTTTATTTCTGCTGAAAAACACGTTTTGACACTTTCAGCACACTGGGGTTAAGACCTGAGTGTGTGGGCTCTTCTGAGCCTTGCAGTTACATAGGGATACAGCTGTCTGAAAAAACGCGTTTTTTTCGGGCTGAAAAACACGTTTTGAAAAATGAGCTGTTACTGCCCCATAAGTTACATGGGGTTGACCAAACTTGCAGAAACATGTTTATTTCTGCTGAAAAACATGTTTTGACACTTTCAGCACACTGGGGTTAAGACCTGAGTGTGTGGGCTCTTCTGAGCCTTGCAGTTACATAGGGATACAGCTGTCTGAAAAAACGCGTTTATTTCGGGCTGAAAAACACGTTTTGAAAAGTGAGCTGTTACTGCCCCATAAGTTACATGGGGTTGACCAAACTTGCAGAAATATGTTTATTTCTGCTGAAAAACATGTTTTGACACTTTCAGCACACTGGGGTTAAGAGCTGAGTGTGTGGGCTCTTCTGAGCCTTGCAGTTACATAGGGATACAGCTGTCTGAAAAAAAGCGTTTATTTCGGGCTGAAAAACACGTTTTGAAAAGTGTGCTGTTACTGCCCCATAACTTACATGGGGTTTTCCAAACTTGCAGAAACATGTTTATTTCTGCTGAAAAACACGTTTTGACACTTTCAGCACACTGGGGTTAAGACCTGAGTGTGTAGGCTCTTCTGAGCCTTGCAGTTACATAGGGATACAGCTGTCTGAAAAAACGTGTTTATTTCGGGCTGAAAAACACGTTTTGAAAAGTGTGCTGTTACTGCCCCATAACTTACATGGGGTTGACCAAACTTGCAGAAACATGTTTATTTCTGCTGAAAAACACGTTTTGACACTTTCAGCACACTGGGGTTAAGACCTGAGTGTGTAGGCTCTTCTGAGCCTTGCAGTTACATAGGGATACAGCTGTCTGAAAAAACGTGTTTATTTCGGGCTGAAAAACACGTTTTGAAAAGTGAGCTGTTACTGCCCCATAAGTTACATGGGGTTGACCAAACTTGCAGAAACATGTTTATTTCTGCTGAAAAACACGTTTTGACACTTTCAGCACACTGGGGTTAAGACCTGAGTGTGTAGGCTCTTCTGAGCCTTGCAGTTACATAGGGATGCAGCTGTCTGAAAAAACGTGTTTATTTCGGGCTGAAAAACACGTTTTGAAAAGTGAGCTGTTACTGCCCCATAACTTACATGGGGTTGACCAAACTTGCAGAAACATGTTTATTTCTGCTGAAAAACACGTTTTGACACTTTCAGCACACTGGGGTTAAGACCTGAGTGTGTGGGCTCTTCTGAGCCTTGCAGTTACATAGGGATACAGCTGTCTGAAAAAACGCGTTTATTTCGGGCTGAAAAACACGTTTTGAAAAATGAGCTGTTACTGCCCCATAACTTACATGGGGTTGACCAAACTTGCAGAAACATGTTTATTTCTGCTGAAAAACACGTTTTGACACTTTCAGCACACTGGGGTTAAGACCTGAGTGTGTGGGCTCTTCTGAGCCTTGCAGTTACATAGGGATACAGCTGTCTGAAAAAACGCGTTTATTTCGGGCTGAAAAACACGTTTTGAAAAGTGAGCTGTTACTGCCCCATAAGTTACATGGGGTTGACCAAACTTGCAGAAACATGTTTATTTCTGCTGAGAAACATGTTTTGACACTTTCAGCACACTGGGGTTAAGACCTGAGTGTGTGGGCTCTTCTGAGCCTTGCAGTTACATAGGGATACAGCTGTCTGAAAAAACGTGTTTATTTCGGGCTGAAAAACACGTTTTGAAAAGTGAGCTGTTACTGCCCCATAAGTTACATGGGATTGACCAAACTTGCAGAAACATGTTTATTTCTGCTGAAAAACACGTTTTGACACTTTCAGCACACTGGGGTTAAGACCTGAGTGTGTGGGCTCTTCTGAGCCTTGCAGTTACATAGGGATACAGCTGTCTGAAAAAACGCGTTTATTTCGGGCTGCAAAACACGTTTTGAAAAATGAGCTGTTACTGCCCCATAAGTTACATGGGGTTGACCAAACTTGCAGAAACATGTTTATTTCTGCTGAAAAACATGTTTTGACACTTTCAGCACACTGGGGTTAAGACCTGAGTGTGTGGGCTCTTCTGAGCCTTGCAGTTACATAGGGATACAGCTGTCTGAAAAAACGTGTTTATTTCGGGCTGAAAAACACGTTTTGAAAAGTGAGCTGTTACTGCCTCATAACTTACATGGGGTTGACCAAACTTGCAGAAACATGTTTATTTCTGCTGAAAAACACGTTTTGCCACTTTCAGCACACTGGGGTTAAGACCTGAGTGTGTGGGCTCTTCTGAGCCTTGCAGTTACATAGGGATACAGCTGTCTGAAAAAACGTGTTTATTTCGGGCTGAAAAACACGTTTTGAAAAGTGAGCTGTTACTGCCCCATAACTTACATGGGGTTGACCAAACTTGCAGAAACATGTTTATTTCTGCTGAAAAACACGTTTTGACACTTTCAGCACACTGGGGTTAAGACCTGAGTGTGTGGGCTCTTCTGAGCCTTGCAGTTACATAGGGATACAGCTGTCTGAAAAAACGCGTTTATTTCGGGCTGAAAAACACGTTTTGAAAAGTGAGCTGTTACTGCCCCATAAGTTACATGGGGTTGACCAAACTTGCAGAAACATGTTTATTTCTGCTGAGAAACATGTTTTGACACTTTCAGCACACTGGGGTTAAGACCTGAGTGTGTGGGCTCTTCTGAGCCTTGCAGTTACATAGGGATACAGCTGTCTGAAAAAAACGTGTTTATTTCGGGCTGAAAAACACGTTTTGAAAAGTGAGCTGTTACTGCCCCATAACTTACATGGGGTTGACCAAACTTGCAGAAACATGTTTATTTCTGCTGAAAAACACGTTTTGACACTTTCAGCACACTGGGGTTAAGACCTGAGTGTGTGGGCTCTTCTGAGCCTTGCAGTTACATAGGGATACAGCTGTCTGAAAAAACGTGTTTATTTCGGGCTGAAAAACACGTTTTGAAAAGTGAGCTGTTACTGCCCCATAACTTACATGGGGTTGACCAAACTTGCAGAAACATGTTTATTTCTGCTGAAAAACACGTTTTGACACTTTCTGCACACTGGGGTTAAGACCTGAGTGTGTGGGCTCTTCTGAGCCTTGCAGTTACATAGGGATACAGCTGTCTGAAAAAACGCGTTTATTTCGGGCTGAAAAACACGTTTTGAAAAATGAGCTGTTACTGCCCCATAAGTTACATGGGGTTGACCAAACTTGCAGAAACATGTTTATTTCTGCTGAAAAACATGTTTTGACACTTTCAGCACACTGGGGTTAAGACCTGAGTGTGTGGGCTCTTCTGAGCCTTGCAGTTACATAGGGATACAGCTGTCTGAAAAAACGTGTTTATTTCGGGCTGAAAAACACGTTTTGAAAAGTGAGCTGTTACTGCCCCATAAGTTACATGGGGTTGACCAAACTTGCAGAAACATGTTTATTTCTGCTGAAAAACATGTTTTGACACTTTCAGCACACTGGGGTTAAGACCTGAGTGTGTGGGCTCTTCTGAGCCTTGCAGTTACATAGGGATACAGCTGTCTGAAAAAACGCGTTTATTTCGGGCTGAAAAACACGTTTTGAAAAGTGAGCTGTTACTGCCCCATAAGTTACATGGGGTTGACCAAACTTGCAGAAATATGTTTATTTCTGCTGAAAAACATGTTTTGACACTTTCAGCACACTGGGGTTAAGAGCTGAGTGTGTGGGCTCTTCTGAGCCTTGCAGTTACATAGGGATACAGCTGTCTGAAAAAAAGCGTTTATTTCGGGCTGAAAAACACGTTTTGAAAAGTGTGCTGTTACTGCCCCATAACTTACATGGGGTTTTCCAAACTTGCAGAAACATGTTTATTTCTGCTGAAAAACACGTTTTGACACTTTCAGCACACTGGGGTTAAGACCTGAGTGTGTAGGCTCTTCTGAGCCTTGCAGTTACATAGGGATACAGCTGTCTGAAAAAACGTGTTTATTTCGGGCTGAAAAACACGTTTTGAAAAGTGTGCTGTTACTGCCCCATAACTTACATGGGGTTGACCAAACTTGCAGAAACATGTTTATTTCTGCTGAAAAACACGTTTTGACACTTTCAGCACACTGGGGTTAAGACCTGAGTGTGTAGGCTCTTCTGAGCCTTGCAGTTACATAGGGATACAGCTGTCTGAAAAAACGTGTTTATTTCGGGCTGAAAAACACGTTTTGAAAAGTGAGCTGTTACTGCCCCATAAGTTACATGGGGTTGACCAAACTTGCAGAAACATGTTTATTTCTGCTGAAAAACACGTTTTGACACTTTCAGCACACTGGGGTTAAGACCTGAGTGTGTGGGCTCTTCTGAGCCTTGCAGTTACATAGGGATACAGCTGTCTGAAAAAACGTGTTTATTTCTGGCTGAAAAACACGTTTTGAAAAGTGAGCTGTTACTGCCCCATAAGTTACATGGGATTGACCAAACTTGCAGAAACATGTTTATTTCTGCTGAAAAACACGTTTTGACACTTTCAGCACACTGGGGTTAAGACCTGAGTGTGTGGGCTCTTCTGAGCCTTGCAGTTACATAGGGATACAGCTGTCTGAAAAAACGCGTTTATTTCGGGCTGCAAAACACGTTTTGAAAAATGAGCTGTTACTGCCCCATAAGTTACATGGGGTTGACCAAACTTGCAGAAACATGTTTATTTCTGCTGAAAAACATGTTTTGACACTTTCAGCACACTGGGGTTAAGACCTGAGTGTGTGGGCTCTTCTGAGCCTTGCAGTTACATAGGGATACAGCTGTCTGAAAAAACGTGTTTATTTCGGGCTGAAAAACACGTTTTGAAAAGTGAGCTGTTACTGCCTCATAACTTACATGGGGTTGACCAAACTTGCAGAAACATGTTTATTTCTGCTGAAAAACACGTTTTGCCACTTTCAGCACACTGGGGTTAAGACCTGAGTGTGTGGGCTCTTCTGAGCCTTGCAGTTACATAGGGATACAGCTGTCTGAAAAAACGTGTTTATTTCGGGCTGAAAAACACGTTTTGAAAAGTGAGCTGTTACTGCCCCATAACTTACATGAGGTTGACCAAACTTGCAGAAACATGTTTATTTCTGCTGAAAAACACGTTTTGACACTTTCAGCACACTGGGGTTAAGACCTGAGTGTGTGGGCTCTTCTGAGCCTTGCAGTTACATAGGGATACAGCTGTCTGAAAAAACGCGTTTATTTCGGGCTGAAAAACACGTTTTGAAAAGTGAGCTGTTACTGCCCCATAAGTTACATGGGGTTGACCAAACTTGCAGAAACATGTTTATTTCTGCTGAGAAACATGTTTTGACACTTTCAGCACACTGGGGTTAAGACCTGAGTGTGTGGGCTCTTCTGAGCCTTGCAGTTACATAGGGATACAGCTGTCTGAAAAAAACGTGTTTATTTCGGGCTGAAAAACACGTTTTGAAAAGTGAGCTGTTACTGCCCCATAACTTACATGGGGTTGACCAAACTTGCAGAAACATGTTTATTTCTGCTGAAAAACACGTTTTGACACTTTCAGCACACTGGGGTTAAGACCTGAGTGTGTGGGCTCTTCTGAGCCTTGCAGTTACATAGGGATACAGCTGTCTGAAAAAACGTGTTTATTTCGGGCTGAAAAACACGTTTTGAAAAGTGAGCTGTTACTGCCCCATAACTTACATGGGGTTGACCAAACTTGCAGAAACATGTTTATTTCTGCTGAAAAACACGTTTTGACACTTTCTGCACACTGGGGTTAAGACCTGAGTGTGTGGGCTCTTCTGAGCCTTGCAGTTACATAGGGATACAGCTGTCTGAAAAAACGCGTTTATTTCGGGCTGAAAAACACGTTTTGAAAAATGAGCTGTTACTGCCCCATAAGTTACATGGGGTTGACCAAACTTGCAGAAACATGTTTATTTCTGCTGAAAAACATGTTTTGACACTTTCAGCACACTGGGGTTAAGACCTGAGTGTGTGGGCTCTTCTGAGCCTTGCAGTTACATAGGGATACAGCTGTCTGAAAAAACGTGTTTATTTCGGGCTGAAAAACACGTTTTGAAAAGTGAGCTGTTACTGCCCCATAACTTACATGGGGTTGACCAAACTTGCAGAAACATGTTTATTTCTGCTGAAAAACACGTTTTGACACTTTCAGCACACTGGGGTTAAGACCTGAGTGTGTGGGCTCTTCTGAGCCTTGCAGTTACATAGGGATACAGCTGTCTGAAAAAACGCGTTTTTTTCGGGCTGAAAAACACGTTTTGAAAAATGAGCTGTTACTGCCCCATAAGTTACATGGGGTTGACCAAACTTGCAGAAACATGTTTATTTCTGCTGAAAAACATGTTTTGACACTTTCAGCACACTGGGGTTAAGACCTGAGTGTGTGGGCTCTTCTGAGCCTTGCAGTTACATAGGGATACAGCTGTCTGAAAAAACGCGTTTATTTCGGGCTGAAAAACACGTTTTGAAAAGTGAGCTGTTACTGCCCCATAAGTTACATGGGGTTGACCAAACTTGCAGAAATATGTTTATTTCTGCTGAAAAACATGTTTTGACACTTTCAGCACACTGGGGTTAAGAGCTGAGTGTGTGGGCTCTTCTGAGCCTTGCAGTTACATAGGGATACAGCTGTCTGAAAAAAAGCGTTTATTTCGGGCTGAAAAACACGTTTTGAAAAGTGTGCTGTTACTGCCCCATAACTTACATGGGGTTTTCCAAACTTGCAGAAACATGTTTATTTCTGCTGAAAAACACGTTTTGACACTTTCAGCACACTGGGGTTAAGACCTGAGTGTGTAGGCTCTTCTGAGCCTTGCAGTTACATAGGGATACAGCTGTCTGAAAAAACGTGTTTATTTCGGGCTGAAAAACACGTTTTGAAAAGTGTGCTGTTACTGCCCCATAACTTACATGGGGTTGACCAAACTTGCAGAAACATGTTTATTTCTGCTGAAAAACACGTTTTGACACTTTCAGCACACTGGGGTTAAGACCTGAGTGTGTAGGCTCTTCTGAGCCTTGCAGTTACATAGGGATACAGCTGTCTGAAAAAACGTGTTTATTTCGGGCTGAAAAACACGTTTTGAAAAGTGAGCTGTTACTGCCCCATAAGTTACATGGGGTTGACCAAACTTGCAGAAACATGTTTATTTCTGCTGAAAAACACGTTTTGACACTTTCAGCACACTGGGGTTAAGACCTGAGTGTGTAGGCTCTTCTGAGCCTTGCAGTTACATAGGGATACAGCTGTCTGAAAAAACGTGTTTATTTCGGGCTGAAAAACACGTTTTGAAAAGTGAGCTGTTACTGCCCCATAAGTTACATGGGATTGACCAAACTTGCAGAAACATGTTTATTTCTGCTGAAAAACACGTTTTGACACTTTCAGCACACTGGGGTTAAGAACTGAGTGTGTGGGCTCTTCTGAGCCTTGCAGTTACATAGGGATACAGCTGTCTGAAAAATGCGTTTATTTCGGGCTGAAAAACACGTTTTTAAAAGTGTGCTGTTACTGCCCCATAACATACATGGGGTTGACCAAACTTGCAGAAACATGTTTATTTCTGCTGAAAAACACGTCTTGACACTTTCAGCACACTGGGGTTAAGACCTGAGTGTGTGGGCTCTTCTGAGCCTTGCAGGTACATAGGGATACAGCTGTCTGAAAAAACGTGTTTATTTCGGGCTAAAAAACACGTTTTGAAAAGTGAGCTGTTACTGCCCCATAAGTTACATGGGGTTGACCAAACTTGCAGAAACATGTTTATTTCTGCTGAAAAACACGTTTTGACACTTTCAGCACACTGGGGTTAAGACCTGAGTGTGTGGGCTCTTCTGAGCCTTGCAGTTACATAGGGATACAGCTGTCTGAAAAAACGCGTTTATTTCGGGCTGAAAAACACGTTTTGAAAAGTGTGCTGTTACTGCCCCATAACTTACATGGGGTTGACCAAACTTGCAGAAACATGTTTATTTCTGCTGAAAAACACGTTTTGACACTTTCAGCACACTGGGGTTAAGACCTGAGTGTGTAGGCTCTTCTGAGCCTTGCAGTTACATAGGGATACAGCTGTCTGAAAAAACGCGTTTATTTCGGGCTGAAAAACACGTTTTGAAAAGTGTGCTGTTACTGCCCCATAACTTACATGGGGTTGACCAAACTTGCAGAAACATGTTTATTTCTGCTGAAAAACACGTTTTGACACTTTCAGCACACTGGGGTTAAGACCTGAGTGTGTGGGCTCTTCTGAGCCTTGCAGGTACATAGGGATACAGCTGTCTGAAAAAACGTGTTTATTTCGGGCTGAAAAACACGTTTTGAAAAGTGAGCTGTTACTGCCCCATAAGTTACATGGGGTTGACCAAACTTGCAGAAACATGTTTATTTCTGCTGAAAAACACGTTTTGACACTTTCAGCACACTGGGGTTAAGACCTGAGTGTGTGGGCTCTTCTGAGCCTTGCAGTTACATAGGGATACAGCTGTCTGAAAAAACGTGTTTATTTCGGGCTGAAAAACACGTTTTGAAAAGTGAGCTGTTACTGCCCCATAAGTTACATGGGGTTGACCAGACTTGCAGAAACATGTTTATTTCTGCTGAAAAACACGTTTTGACACTTTCAGCACACTGGGGTTAAGACCTGAGTGTGTGGGCTCTTCTGAGCCTTGCAGTTACATAGGGATACAGCTATCTGAAAAAACGCGTTTATTTCGGGCTGAAAAACACGTTTTGAAAAGTTTGCTGTTACTGCCCCATAACTTACATGGGTGTGACCAAACTTGCAGAAACATGTTTATTTCTGCTGAAAAATATGTTTTGACACTTTCAGCACACTGGGGTTAAGACCTGAGTGTGTGGGCTCTTCTGAGCCTTGCAGTTACATAGGGATACAGCTGTCTGAAAAAACGTGTTTATTTCGGGCTGAAAAACACGTTTTGAAAAGTGAGCTGTTACTGCCCCATAAGTTACATGGGGTTGACCAAACTTGCAGAAACATGTTTATTTCTGCTTAAAAACACGTTTTGACACTTTCAGCACACTGGGGTTAACACCTGAGTGTGTGGGCTCTTCTGAGCCTTGCAGTTACATAGGGATACAGCTGTCTGAAAAAACGCGTTTATTTCGGGCTGAAAAACACGTTTTGAAAAGTGTGCTGTTACTGCCCCATAACTTACATGGGGTTGACCAAACTTGCAGAAACATGTTTATTTCTGCTGAAAAACACGTTTTGGCACTTTCTGCACACTGGGGTTAAGACCTGAGTGTGTAGGCTCTTCTGAGCCTTGCAGTTACATAGGGATACAGCTGTCTGAAAAAACATGTTTATTTCGGGCTGAAAAACACGTTTTGAAAAGTGAGCTGTTACTGCCCCATAAGTTACATGGGGTTGACCAAACTTGCAGAAACATGTTTATTTCTGCTGAAAAACACGTTTTGACACTTTCAGCACACTGGGGTTAAGACCTGAGTGTGTGGGCTCTTCTGAGCCTTGCAGTTACATAGGGATACAGCTGTCTGAAAAAACGTGTTTATTTCGGGCTGAAAAACACGTTTTGAAAAGTGAGCTGTTACTGCCCCATAAGTTACATGGGGTTGACCAAACTTGCAGAAACATGTTTATTTCTGCTGAAAAACACGTTTTGGCACTTTCTGCACACTGGGGTTAAGACCTGAGTGTGTAGGCTCTTCTGAGCCTTGCAGTTACATAGGGATACAGCTGTCTGAAAAAACGTGTTTATTTCGGGCTGAAAAACACGTTTTGAAAAGTGTGCTGTTACTGCCCCATAACTTACATGGGGTTGACCAAACTTGCAGAAACATGTTTATTTCTGCTGAAAAACACGTTTTGACACTTTCAGCACACTGGGGTTAAGACCTGAGTGTGTGGGCTCTTCTGAGCCTTGCAGTTACATAGGGATACAGCTGTCTGAAAAAACGTGTTTATTTCGGGCTGAAAAACACGTTTTGAAAAGTGAGCTGTTACTGCCCCATAAGTTACATGGGGTTGACCAAACTTGCAGAAACATGTTTATTTCTGCTGAAAAACACGTTTTGACACTTTCAGCACACTGGGGTTAAGACCTGAGTGTGTAGGCTCTTCTGAGCCTTGCAGTTACATAGGGATACAGCTGTCTGAAAAAACGTGTTTATTTCGGGCTGAAAAACACGTTTTGAAAAGTGTGCTGTTACTGCCCCATAACTTACATGGGGTTGACCAAACTTGCAGAAACATGTTTATTTCTGCTGAAAAACACGTTTTGACACTTTCAGCACACTGGGGTTAAGACCTGAGTGTGTAGGCTCTTCTGAGCCTTGCAGTTACATAGGGATACAGCTGTCTGAAAAAACGTGTTTATTTCGGGCTGAAAAACACGTTTTGAAAAGTGAGCTGTTACTGCCCCATAAGTTACATGGGGTTGACCAAACTTGCAGAAACATGTTTATTTCTGCTGAAAAACACGTTTTGACACTTTCAGCACACTGGGGTTAAGACCTGAGTGTGTGGGCTCTTCTGAGCCTTGCAGTTACATAGGGATACAGCTGTCTGAAAAAACGTGTTTATTTCGGGCTGAAAAACACGTTTTGAAAAGTGAGCTGTTACTGCCCCATAAGTTACATGGGGTTGACCAAACTTGCAGAAACATGTTTATTTCTGCTGAAAAACACGTTTTGACACTTTCAGCACACTGGGGTTAAGACCTGAGTGTGTAGGCTCTTCTGAGCCTTGCAGTTACATAGGGATACAGCTGTCTGAAAAAACGCGTTTATTTCGGGCTGAAAAACACGTTTTGAAAAGTGTGCTGTTACTGCCCCATAACTTACATGGGGTTGACCAAACTTGCAGAAACATGTTTATTTCTGCTGAAAAACACGTTTTGACACTTTCAGCACACTGGGGTTAAGACCTGAGTGTGTAGGCTCTTCTGAGCCTTGCAGTTACATAGGGATACAGCTGTCTGAAAAAACGCGTTTATTTCGGGCTGAAAAACACGTTTTGAAAAGTGTGCTGTTACTGCCCCATAACTTACATGGGGTTGACCAAACTTGCAGAAACATGTTTATTTCTGCTGAAAAACACGTTTTGACACTTTCAGCACACTGGGGTTAAGACCTGAGTGTGTAGGCTCTTCTGAGCCTTGCAGTTACATAGGGATACAGCTGTCTGAAAAAACGCGTTTATTTCGGGCTGAAAAACACGTTTTGAAAAGTGTGCTGTTACTGCCCCATAACATACATGGGGTTGACCAAACTTGCAGAAACATGTTTATTTCTGCTGAAAAACACGTTTTGACACTTTCAGCACACTGGGGTTAAGACCTGAGTGTGTGGGCTCTTCTGAGCCTTGCAGTTACATAGGGATACAGCTGTCTGAAAAAACGCGTTTATTTCGGGCTGAAAAACACGTTTTGAAAAGTGAGCTGTTACTGCCCCATAAGTTAAATGGGGTTGACCAAACTTGCAGAAACATGTTTATTTCTGCTGAAAAACACGTTTTGACACTTTCAGCACACTGGGGTTATGACCTGAGTGTGTGGGCTCTTCTGAGCCTTGCAGTTACATAGGGATACAGCTATCTGAAAAAACGCGTTTATTTCGGGCTGAAAAACACGTTTTGAAAAGTTTGCTGTTACTGCCCCATAACTTACATGGGTGTGACCAAACTTGCAGAAACATGTTTATTTCTGCTGAAAAATATGTTTTGACACTTTCAGCACACTGGGGTTAAGACCTGAGTGTGTGGGCTCTTCTGAGCCTTGCAGTTACATAGGGATACAGCTGTCTGAAAAAACGTGTTTATTTCGGGCTGAAAAACACGTTTTGAAAAGTGAGCTGTTACTGCCCCATAAGTTACATGGGGTTGACCAAACTTGCAGAAACATGTTTATTTCTGCTTAAAAACACGTTTTGACACTTTCAGCACACTGGGGTTAACACCTGAGTGTGTGGGCTCTTCTGAGCCTTGCAGTTACATAGGGATACAGCTGTCTGAAAAAACGTGTTTATTTCGGGCTGAAAAACACGTTTTGAAAAGTGAGCTGTTACTGCCCCATAAGTTACATGGGGTTGACCAAACTTGCAGAAACATGTTTATTTCTGCTGAAAAACACGTTTTGACACTTTCAGCACACTGGGGTTAAGACCTGAGTGTGTGGGCTCTTCTGAGCCTTGCAGTTACATAGGGATACAGCTGTCTGAAAAAACGTGTTTATTTCGGGCTGAAAAACACGTTTTGAAAAGTGAGCTGTTACTGCCCCATAAGTTACATGGGGTTGACCAAACTTGCAGAAACATGTTTATTTCTGCTGAAAAACACGTTTTGGCACTTTCTGCACACTGGGGTTAAGACCTGAGTGTGTAGGCTCTTCTGAGCCTTGCAGTTACATAGGGATACAGCTGTCTGAAAAAACGTGTTTATTTCGGGCTGAAAAACACGTTTTGAAAAGTGTGCTGTTACTGCCCCATAACTTACATGGGGTTGACCAAACTTGCAGAAACATGTTTATTTCTGCTGAAAAACACGTTTTGACACTTTCAGCACACTGGGGTTAAGACCTGAGTGTGTGGGCTCTTCTGAGCCTTGCAGTTACATAGGGATACAGCTGTCTGAAAAAACGTGTTTATTTCGGGCTGAAAAACACGTTTTGAAAAGTGAGCTGTTACTGCCCCATAAGTTACATGGGGTTGACCAAACTTGCAGAAACATGTTTATTTCTGCTTAAAAACACGTTTTGACACTTTCAGCACACTGGGTTTAACACCTGAGTGTGTAGGCTCTTCTGAGCCTTGCAGTTACATAGGGATACAGCTGTCTGAAAAAACGTGTTTATTTCGGGCTGAAAAACACGTTTTGAAAAGTGTGCTGTTACTGCCCAATAACTTACATGGGGTTGACCAAACTTGCAGAAACATGTTTATTTCTGCTGAAAAACACGTTTTGACACTTTCAGCACACTGGGGTTAAGACCTGAGTGTGTGGGCTCTTCTGAGCCTTGCAGTTACATAGGGATACAGCTGTCTGAAAAAACGTGTTTATTTCGGGCTGAAAAACACGTTTTGAAAAGTGAGCTGTTACTGCCCCATAAGTTACATGGGGTTGACCAAACTTGCAGAAACATGTTTATTTCTGCTGAAAAACACGTTTTGGCACTTTCTGCACACTGGGGTTAAGACCTGAGTGTGTAGGCTCTTCTGAGCCTTGCAGTTACATAGGGATACAGCTGTCTGAAAAAACGTGTTTATTTCGGGCTGAAAAACACGTTTTGAAAAGTGTGCTGTTACTGCCCCATAACTTACATGGGGTTGACCAAACTTGCAGAAACATGTTTATTTCTGCTGAAAAACACGTTTTGACACTTTCAGCACACTGGGGTTAAGACCTGAGTGTGTGGGCTCTTCTGAGCCTTGCAGTTACATAGGGATACAGCTGTCTGAAAAAACGCGTTTATTTCGGGCTGAAAAACACGTTTTGAAAAGTGAGCTGTTACTGCCCCATAAGTTACATGGGGTTGACCAAACTTGCAGAAACATGTTTATTTCTGCTGAAAAACACGTTTTGACACTTTCAGCACACTGGGGTTAAGACCTGAGTGTGTGGGCTCTTCTGAGCCTTGCAGTTACATAGGGATACAGCTGTCTGAAAAAACGTGTTTATTTCGGGCTGAAAAACACGTTTTGAAAAGTGAGCTGTTACTGCCCCATAAGTTACATGGGGTTGACCAAACTTGCAGAAACATGTTTATTTCTGCTGAAAAACACGTTTTGGCACTTTCTGCACACTGGGGTTAAGACCTGAGTGTGTAGGCTCTTCTGAGCCTTGCAGTTACATAGGGATACAGCTGTCTGAAAAAACGTGTTTATTTCGGGCTGAAAAACACGTTTTGAAAAGTGAGCTGTTACTGCCCCATAAGTTACATGGGGTTGACCAAACTTGCAGAAACATGTTTATTTCTGCTGAAAAATATGTTTTGACACTTTCAGCACACTGGGGTTAAGACCTGAGTGTGTGGGCTCTTCTGAGCCTTGCAGTTACATAGGGATACAGCTGTCTGAAAAAACGTGTTTATTTCGGGCTGAAAAACACGTTTTGAAAAGTGAGCTGTTACTGCCCCATAAGTTACATGGGGTTGACCAAACTTGCAGAAACATGTTTATTTCTGCTTAAAAACACGTTTTGACACTTTCAGCACACTGGGGTTAACACCTGAGTGTGTAGGCTCTTCTGAGCCTTGCAGTTACATAGGGATACAGCTGTCTGAAAAAACGTGTTTATTTCGGGCTGAAAAACACGTTTTGAAAAGTGTGCTGTTACTGCCCAATAACTTACATGGGGTTGACCAAACTTGCAGAAACATGTTTATTTCTGCTGAAAAACACGTTTTGACACTTTCAGCACACTGGGGTTAAGACCTGAGTGTGTGGGCTCTTCTGAGCCTTGCAGTTACATAGGGATACAGCTATCTGAAAAAACGCGTTTATTTCGGGCTGAAAAACACGTTTTGAAAAGTTTGCTGTTACTGCCCCATAACTTACATGGGTGTGACCAAACTTGCAGAAACATGTTTATTTCTGCTGAAAAATATGTTTTGACACTTTCAGCACACTGGGGTTAAGACCTGAGTGTGTGGGCTCTTCTGAGCCTTGCAGTTACATAGGGATACAGCTGTCTGAAAAAACGTGTTTATTTCGGGCTGAAAAACACGTTTTGAAAAGTGAGCTGTTACTGCCCCATAAGTTACATGGGGTTGACCAAACTTGCAGAAACATGTTTATTTCTGCTTAAAAACACGTTTTGACACTTTCAGCACACTGGGGTTAACACCTGAGTGTGTAGGCTCTTCTGAGCCTTGCAGTTACATAGGGATACAGCTGTCTGAAAAAACGTGTTTATTTCGGGCTGAAAAACACGTTTTGAAAAGTGTGCTGTTACTGCCCAATAACTTACATGGGGTTGACCAAACTTGCAGAAACATGTTTATTTCTGCTGAAAAACACGTTTTGACACTTTCAGCACACTGGGGTTAAGACCTGAGTGTGTGGGCTCTTCTGAGCCTTGCAGTTACATAGGGATACAGCTGTCTGAAAAAACGTGTTTATTTCGGGCTGAAAAACACGTTTTGAAAAGTGAGCTGTTACTGCCCCATAAGTTACATGGGGTTGACCAAACTTGCAGAAACATGTTTATTTCTGCTGAAAAACACGTTTTGGCACTTTCTGCACACTGGGGTTAAGACCTGAGTGTGTAGGCTCTTCTGAGCCTTGCAGTTACATAGGGATACAGCTGTCTGAAAAAACGTGTTTATTTCGGGCTGAAAAACACGTTTTGAAAAGTGTGCTGTTACTGCCCCATAACTTACATGGGGTTGACCAAACTTGCAGAAACATGTTTATTTCTGCTGAAAAACACGTTTTGACACTTTCAGCACACTGGGGTTAAGACCTGAGTGTGTGGGCTCTTCTGAGCCTTGCAGTTACATAGGGATACAGCTGTCTGAAAAAACGTGTTTATTTCGGGCTGAAAAACACGTTTTGAAAAGTGAGCTGTTACTGCCCCATAAGTTACATGGGGTTGACCAAACTTGCAGAAACATGTTTATTTCTGCTGAAAAACACGTTTTGACACTTTCAGCACACTGGGGTTAAGACCTGAGTGTGTGGGCTCTTCTGAGCCTTGCAGTTACATAGGGATACAGCTGTCTGAAAAAACGTGTTTATTTCGGGCTGAAAAACACGTTTTGAAACGTGAGCTGTTACTGCCCCATAAGTTACATGGGGTTGACCAGACTTGCAGAAACATGTTTATTTCTGCTGAAAAACACGTTTTGACACTTTCAGCACACTGGGGTTAAGACCTGAGTGTGTGGGCTCTTCTGAGCCTTGCAGTTACATAGGGATACAGCTGTCTGAAAAAACGCGTTTATTTCGGGCTGAAAAACACGTTTTGAAAAGTGAGCTGTTACTGCCTCATAAGTTAAATGGGGTTGACCAAACTTGCAGAAACATGTTTATTTCTGCTGAAAAACACGTTTTGACACTTTCAGCACACTGGGGTTAAGACCTGAGTGTGTAGGCTCTTCTGAGCCTTGCAGTTACATAGGGATACAGCTGTCTGAAAAAACGTGTTTATTTCGGGCTGAAAAACACGTTTTGAAACGTGAGCTGTTACTGCCCCATAAGTTACATGGGGTTGACCAGACTTGCAGAAACATGTTTATTTCTGCTGAAAAACACGTTTTGACACTTTCAGCACACTGGGGTTAAGACCTGAGTGTGTGAGCTCTTCTGAGCCTTGCAGTTACATAGGGATACAGCTGTCTGAAAAAACGCGTTTATTTCGGGCTGAAAAACACGTTTTGAAAAGTGAGCTGTTACTGCCCCATAAGTTAAATGGGGTTGACCAAACTTGCAGAAACATGTTTATTTCTGCTGAAAAACACGTTTTGACACTTTCAGCACACTGGGGTTATGACCTGAGTGTGTGGGCTCTTCTGAGCCTTGCAGTTACATAGGGATACAGCTATCTGAAAAAACGCGTTTATTTCGGGCTGAAAAACACGTTTTGAAAAGTTTGCTGTTACTGCCCCATAACTTACATGGGTGTGACCAAACTTGCAGAAACATGTTTATTTCTGCTGAAAAATATGTTTTGACACTTTCAGCACACTGGGGTTAAGACCTGAGTGTGTGGGCTCTTCTGAGCCTTGCAGTTACATAGGGATACAGCTGTCTGAAAAAACGTGTTTATTTCGGGCTGAAAAACACGTTTTGAAAAGTGAGCTGTTACTGCCCCATAAGTTACATGGGGTTGACCAAACTTGCAGAAACATGTTTATTTCTGCTTAAAAACACGTTTTGACACTTTCAGCACACTGGGGTTAACACCTGAGTGTGTAGGCTCTTCTGAGCCTTGCAGTTACATAGGGATACAGCTGTCTGAAAAAACGTGTTTATTTCGGGCTGAAAAACACGTTTTGAAAAGTGTGCTGTTACTGCCCAATAACTTACATGGGGTTGACCAAACTTGCAGAAACATGTTTATTTCTGCTGAAAAACACGTTTTGACACTTTCAGCACACTGGGGTTAAGACCTGAGTGTGTGGGCTCTTCTGAGCCTTGCAGTTACATAGGGATACAGCTGTCTGAAAAAACGTGTTTATTTCGGGCTGAAAAACACGTTTTGAAAAGTGAGCTGTTACTGCCCCATAAGTTACATGGGGTTGACCAAACTTGCAGAAACATGTTTATTTCTGCTGAAAAACACGTTTTGGCACTTTCTGCACACTGGGGTTAAGACCTGAGTGTGTAGGCTCTTCTGAGCCTTGCAGTTACATAGGGATACAGCTGTCTGAAAAAACGTGTTTATTTCGGGCTGAAAAACCCGTTTTGAAAAGTGTGCTGTTACTGCCCCATAACTTACATGGGGTTGACCAAACTTGCAGAAACATGTTTATTTCTGCTGAAAAACACGTTTTGACACTTTCAGCACACTGGGGTTAAGACCTGAGTGTGTGGGCTCTTCTGAGCCTTGCAGTTACATAGGGATACAGCTGTCTGAAAAAACGTGTTTATTTCGGGCTGAAAAACACGTTTTGAAAAGTGAGCTGTTACTGCCCCATAAGTTACATGGGGTTGACCAAACTTGCAGAAACATGTTTATTTCTGCTGAAAAACACGTTTTGACACTTTCAGCACACTGGGGTTAAGACCTGAGTGTGTGGGCTCTTCTGAGCCTTGCAGTTACATAGGGATACAGCTGTCTGAAAAAACGCGTTTATTTCGGGCTGAAAAACACGTTTTGAAAAGTGTGCTGTTACTGCCCCATAACTTACATGGGGTTGACCAAACTTGCAGAAACATGTTTATTTCTGCTGAAAAACACGTTTTGACACTTTCAGCACACTGGGGTTAAGACCTGAGTGTGTAGGCTCTTCTGAGCCTTGCAGTTACATAGGGATACAGCTGTCTGAAAAAACGCGTTTATTTCGGGCTGAAAAACACGTTTTGAAAAGTGTGCTGTTACTGCCCCATAACTTACATGGGGTTGACCAAACTTGCAGAAACATGTTTATTTCTGCTGAAAAACACGTTTTGACACTTTCAGCACACTGGGGTTATGACCTGAGTGTGTGGGCTCTTCTGAGCCTTGCAGTTACATAGGGATACAGCTATCTGAAAAAACGCGTTTATTTCGGGCTGAAAAACACGTTTTGAAAAGTTTGCTGTTACTGCCCCATAACTTACATGGGTGTGACCAAACTTGCAGAAACATGTTTATTTCTGCTGAAAAATATGTTTTGACACTTTCAGCACACTGGGGTTAAGACCTGAGTGTGTGGGCTCTTCTGAGCCTTGCAGTTACATAGGGATACAGCTGTCTGAAAAAACGTGTTTATTTCGGGCTGAAAAACACGTTTTGAAAAGTGAGCTGTTACTGCCCCATAAGTTACATGGGGTTGACCAAACTTGCAGAAACATGTTTATTTCTGCTTAAAAACACGTTTTGACACTTTCAGCACACTGGGGTTAACACCTGAGTGTGTAGGCTCTTCTGAGCCTTGCAGTTACATAGGGATACAGCTGTCTGAAAAAACGTGTTTATTTCGGGCTGAAAAACACGTTTTGAAAAGTGTGCTGTTACTGCCCAATAACTTACATGGGGTTGACCAAACTTGCAGAAACATGTTTATTTCTGCTGAAAAACACGTTTTGACACTTTCAGCACACTGGGGTTAACACCTGAGTGTGTAGGCTCTTCTGAGCCTTGCAGTTACATAGGGATACAGCTGTCTGAAAAAACGTGTTTATTTCGGGCTGAAAAACACGTTTTGAAAAGTGTGCTGTTACTGCCCAATAACTTACATGGGGTTGACCAAACTTGCAGAAACATGTTTATTTCTGCTGAAAAACACGTTTTGACACTTTCAGCACACTGGGGTTAAGACCTGAGTGTGTGGGCTCTTCTGAGCCTTGCAGTTACATAGGGATACAGCTGTCTGAAAAAACGTGTTTATTTCGGGCTGAAAAACACGTTTTGAAAAGTGAGCTGTTACTGCCCCATAAGTTACATGGGGTTGACCAAACTTGCAGAAACATGTTTATTTCTGCTGAAAAACACGTTTTGGCACTTTCTGCACACTGGGGTTAAGACCTGAGTGTGTAGGCTCTTCTGAGCCTTGCAGTTACATAGGGATACAGCTGTCTGAAAAAACGTGTTTATTTCGGGCTGAAAAACACGTTTTGAAAAGTGTGCTGTTACTGCCCCGTAACTTACATGGGGTTGACCAAACTTGCAGAAACATGTTTATTTCTGCTGAAAAACACGTTTTGACACTTTCAGCACACTGGGGTTAAGACCTGAGTGTGTGGGCTCTTCTGAGCCTTGCAGTTACATAGGGATACAGCTGTCTGAAAAAACGTGTTTATTTCGGGCTGAAAAACACGTTTTGAAAAGTGAGCTGTTACTGCCCCATAAGTTACATGGGGTTGACCAAACTTGCAGAAACATGTTTATTTCTGCTGAAAAACACGTTTTGACACTTTCAGCACACTGGGGTTAAGACCTGAGTGTGTGGGCTCTTCTGAGCCTTGCAGTTACATAGGGATACAGCTGTCTGAAAAAACGTGTTTATTTCGGGCTGAAAAACACGTTTTGAAAAGTGTGCTGTTACTGCCCAATAACTTACATGGGGTTGACCAAACTTGCAGAAACATGTTTATTTCTGCTGAAAAACAAGTTTTGACACTTTCAGCACACTGGGGTTAAGACCTGAGTGTGTAGGCTCTTCTGAGCCTTGCAGTTACATAGGGATACAGCTGTCTGAAAAAACGTGTTTATTTCGGGCTGAAAAACACGTTTTGAAAAGTGAGCTGTTACTGCCCCATAAGTTACATGGGGTTGACCAAACTTGCAGAAACATGTTTATTTCTGCTGAAAAACACGTTTTGACACTTTCAGCACACTGGGGTTAAGACCTGAGTGTGTAGGCTCTTCTGAGCCTTGCAGTTACATAGGGATACAGCTGTCTGAAAAAACGCGTTTATTTCGGGCTGAAAAACACGTTTTGAAAAGTGAGCTGTTACTGCCCCATAAGTTACATGGGATTGACCAAACTTGCAGAAACATGTTTATTTCTGCTGAAAAACACGTTTTGACACTTTCAGCACACTGGGGTTAAGAACTGAGTGTGTGGGCTCTTCTGAGCCTTGCAGTTACATAGGGATACAGCTGTCTGAAAAATGCGTTTATTTCGGGCTGAAAAACACGTTTTTAAAAGTGTGCTGTTACTGCCCCATAACATACATGGGGTTGACCAAACTTGCAGAAACATGTTTATTTCTGCTGAAAAACACGTCTTGACACTTTCAGCACACTGGGGTTAAGACCTGAGTGTGTGGGCTCTTCTGAGCCTTGCAGGTACATAGGGATACAGCTGTCTGAAAAAACGCGTTTATTTCGGGCTGAAAAACACGTTTTGAAAAGTGTGCTGTTACTGCCCCATAACTTACATGGGGTTGACCAAACTTGCAGAAACATGTTTATTTCTGCTGAAAAACACGTTTTGACACTTTCAGCACACTGGGGTTAAGACCTGAGTGTGTGGGCTCTTCTGAGCCTTGCAGTTACATAGGGATACAGCTGTCTGAAAAAACGCGTTTATTTCGGGCTGAAAAACACGTTTTGAAAAGTGAGCTGTTACTGCCTCATAAGTTAAATGGGGTTGACCAAACTTGCAGAAACATGTTTATTTCTGCTGAAAAACACGTTTTGACACTTTCAGCACACTGGGGTTAAGACCTGAGTGTGTAGGCTCTTCTGAGCCTTGCAGTTACATAGGGATACAGCTGTCTGAAAAAACGTGTTTATTTCGGGCTGAAAAACACGTTTTGAAACGTGAGCTGTTACTGCCCCATAAGTTACATGGGGTTGACCAGACTTGCAGAAACATGTTTATTTCTGCTGAAAAACACGTTTTGACACTTTCAGCACACTGGGGTTAAGACCTGAGTGTGTGGGCTCTTCTGAGCCTTGCAGTTACATAGGGATACAGCTGTCTGAAAAAACGCGTTTATTTCGGGCTGAAAAACACGTTTTGAAAAGTGAGCTGTTACTGCCCCATAAGTTAAATGGGGTTGACCAAACTTGCAGAAACATGTTTATTTCTGCTGAAAAACACGTTTTGACACTTTCAGCACACTGGGGTTATGACCTGAGTGTGTGGGCTCTTCTGAGCCTTGCAGTTACATAGGGATACAGCTATCTGAAAAAACGCGTTTATTTCGGGCTGAAAAACACGTTTTGAAAAGTTTGCTGTTACTGCCCCATAACTTACATGGGTGTGACCAAACTTGCAGAAACATGTTTATTTCTGCTGAAAAATATGTTTTGACACTTTCAGCACACTGGGGTTAAGACCTGAGTGTGTGGGCTCTTCTGAGCCTTGCAGTTACATAGGGATACAGCTGTCTGAAAAAACGTGTTTATTTCGGGCTGAAAAACACGTTTTGAAAAGTGAGCTGTTACTGCCCCATAAGTTACATGGGGTTGACCAAACTTGCAGAAACATGTTTATTTCTGCTTAAAAACACGTTTTGACACTTTCAGCACACTGGGGTTAACACCTGAGTGTGTAGGCTCTTCTGAGCCTTGCAGTTACATAGGGATACAGCTGTCTGAAAAAACGTGTTTATTTCGGGCTGAAAAACACGTTTTGAAAAGTGTGCTGTTACTGCCCAATAACTTACATGGGGTTGACCAAACTTGCAGAAACATGTTTATTTCTGCTGAAAAACACGTATTGACACTTTCAGCACACTGGGGTTAAGACCTGAGTGTGTGGGCTCTTCTGAGCCTTGCAGTTACATAGGGATACAGCTGTCTGAAAAAACGTGTTTATTTCGGGCTGAAAAACACGTTTTGAAAAGTGAGCTGTTACTGCCCCATAAGTTACATGGGGTTGACCAAACTTGCAGAAACATGTTTATTTCTGCTGAAAAACACGTTTTGGCACTTTCTGCACACTGGGGTTAAGACCTGAGTGTGTAGGCTCTTCTGAGCCTTGCAGTTACATAGGGATACAGCTGTCTGAAAAAACGTGTTTATTTCGGGCTGAAAAACACGTTTTGAAAAGTGTGCTGTTACTGCCCCATAACTTACATGGGGTTGACCAAACTTGCAGAAACATGTTTATTTCTGCTGAAAAACACGTTTTGACACTTTCAGCACACTGGGGTTAAGACCTGAGTGTGTGGGCTCTTCTGAGCCTTGCAGTTACATAGGGATACAGCTGTCTGAAAAAACGTGTTTATTTCGGGCTGAAAAACACGTTTTGAAAAGTGAGCTGTTACTGCCCCATAAGTTACATGGGGTTGACCAAACTTGCAGAAACATGTTTATTTCTGCTGAAAAACACGTTTTGACACTTTCAGCACACTGGGGTTAAGACCTGAGTGTGTGGGCTCTTCTGAGCCTTGCAGTTACATAGGGATACAGCTGTCTGAAAAAACGCGTTTATTTCGGGCTGAAAAACACGTTTTGAAAAGTGTGCTGTTACTGCCCCATAACTTACATGGGGTTGACCAAACTTGCAGAAACATGTTTATTTCTGCTGAAAAACACGTTTTGACACTTTCAGCACACTGGGGTTAAGACCTGAGTGTGTAGGCTCTTCTGAGCCTTGCAGTTACATAGGGATACAGCTGTCTGAAAAAACGCGTTTATTTCGGGCTGAAAAACACGTTTTGAAAAGTGTGCTGTTACTGCCCCATAACTTACATGGGGTTGACCAAACTTGCAGAAACATGTTTATTTCTGCTGAAAAACACGTTTTGACACTTTCAGCACACTGGGGTTATGACCTGAGTGTGTGGGCTCTTCTGAGCCTTGCAGTTACATAGGGATACAGCTATCTGAAAAAACGCGTTTATTTCGGGCTGAAAAACACGTTTTGAAAAGTTTGCTGTTACTGCCCCATAACTTACATGGGTGTGACCAAACTTGCAGAAACATGTTTATTTCTGCTGAAAAATATGTTTTGACACTTTCAGCACACTGGGGTTAAGACCTGAGTGTGTGGGCTCTTCTGAGCCTTGCAGTTACATAGGGATACAGCTGTCTGAAAAAACGTGTTTATTTCGGGCTGAAAAACACGTTTTGAAAAGTGAGCTGTTACTGCCCCATAAGTTACATGGGGTTGACCAAACTTGCAGAAACATGTTTATTTCTGCTTAAAAACACGTTTTGACACTTTCAGCACACTGGGGTTAACACCTGAGTGTGTAGGCTCTTCTGAGCCTTGCAGTTACATAGGGATACAGCTGTCTGAAAAAACGTGTTTATTTCGGGCTGAAAAACACGTTTTGAAAAGTGTGCTGTTACTGCCCAATAACTTACATGGGGTTGACCAAACTTGCAGAAACATGTTTATTTCTGCTGAAAAACACGTTTTGACACTTTCAGCACACTGGGGTTAACACCTGAGTGTGTAGGCTCTTCTGAGCCTTGCAGTTACATAGGGATACAGCTGTCTGAAAAAACGTGTTTATTTCGGGCTGAAAAACACGTTTTGAAAAGTGTGCTGTTACTGCCCAATAACTTACATGGGGTTGACCAAACTTGCAGAAACATGTTTATTTCTGCTGAAAAACACGTTTTGACACTTTCAGCACACTGGGGTTAAGACCTGAGTGTGTGGGCTCTTCTGAGCCTTGCAGTTACATAGGGATACAGCTGTCTGAAAAAACGTGTTTATTTCGGGCTGAAAAACACGTTTTGAAAAGTGAGCTGTTACTGCCCCATAAGTTACATGGGGTTGACCAAACTTGCAGAAACATGTTTATTTCTGCTGAAAAACACGTTTTGGCACTTTCTGCACACTGGGGTTAAGACCTGAGTGTGTAGGCTCTTCTCAGCCTTGCAGTTACATAGGGATACAGCTGTCTGAAAAAACGTGTTTATTTCGGGCTGAAAAACACGTTTTGAAAAGTGTGCTGTTACTGCCCCATAACTTACATGGGGTTGACCAAACTTGCAGAAACATGTTTATTTCTGCTGAAAAACACGTTTTGACACTTTCAGCACACTGGGGTTAAGACCTGAGTGTGTGGGCTCTTCTGAGCCTTGCAGTTACATAGGGATACAGCTGTCTGAAAAAACGTGTTTATTTCGGGCTGAAAAACACGTTTTGAAAAGTGAGCTGTTACTGCCCCATAAGTTACATGGGGTTGACCAAACTTGCAGAAACATGTTTATTTCTGCTGAAAAACACGTTTTGACACTTTCAGCACACTGGGGTTAAGACCTGAGTGTGTGGGCTCTTCTGAGCCTTGCAGTTACATAGGGATACAGCTGTCTGAAAAAACGTGTTTATTTCGGGCTGAAAAACACGTTTTGAAAAGTGTGCTGTTACTGCCCAATAACTTACATGGGGTTGACCAAACTTGCAGAAACATGTTTATTTCTGCTGAAAAACACGTTTTGACACTTTCAGCACACTGGGGTTAAGACCTGAGTGTGTAGGCTCTTCTGAGCCTTGCAGTTACATAGGGATACAGCTGTCTGAAAAAACGTGTTTATTTCGGGCTGAAAAACACGTTTTGAAAAGTGAGCTGTTACTGCCCCATAAGTTACATGGGGTTGACCAAACTTGCAGAAACATGTTTATTTCTGCTGAAAAACACGTTTTGACACTTTCAGCACACTGGGGTTAAGACCTGAGTGTGTAGGCTCTTCTGAGCCTTGCAGTTACATAGGGATACAGCTGTCTGAAAAAACGCGTTTATTTCGGGCTGAAAAACACGTTTTGAAAAGTGAGCTGTTACTGCCCCATAAGTTACATGGGATTGACCAAACTTGCAGAAACATGTTTATTTCTGCTGAAAAACACGTTTTGACACTTTCAGCACACTGGGGTTAAGAACTGAGTGTGTGGGCTCTTCTGAGCCTTGCAGTTACATAGGGATACAGCTGTCTGAAAAATGCGTTTATTTCGGGCTGAAAAACACGTTTTTAAAAGTGTGCTGTTACTGCCCCATAACATACATGGGGTTGACCAAACTTGCAGAAACATGTTTATTTCTGCTGAAAAACACGTCTTGACACTTTCAGCACACTGGGGTTAAGACCTGAGTGTGTGGGCTCTTCTGAGCCTTGCAGGTACATAGGGATACAGCTGTCTGAAAAAACGCGTTTATTTCGGGCTGAAAAACACGTTTTGAAAAGTGTGCTGTTACTGCCCCATAACTTACATGGGGTTGACCAAACTTGCAGAAACATGTTTATTTCTGCTGAAAAACACGTTTTGACACTTTCAGCACACTGGGGTTAAGACCTGAGTGTGTGGGCTCTTCTGAGCCTTGCAGTTACATAGGGATACAGCTGTCTGAAAAAACGCGTTTATTTCGGGCTGAAAAACACGTTTTGAAAAGTGAGCTGTTACTGCCTCATAAGTTAAATGGGGTTGACCAAACTTGCAGAAACATGTTTATTTCTGCTGAAAAACACGTTTTGACACTTTCAGCACACTGGGGTTAAGACCTGAGTGTGTAGGCTCTTCTGAGCCTTGCAGTTACATAGGGATACAGCTGTCTGAAAAAACGTGTTTATTTCGGGCTGAAAAACACGTTTTGAAACGTGAGCTGTTACTGCCCCATAAGTTACATGGGGTTGACCAGACTTGCAGAAACATGTTTATTTCTGCTGAAAAACACGTTTTGACACTTTCAGCACACTGGGGTTAAGACCTGAGTGTGTGGGCTCTTCTGAGCCTTGCAGTTACATAGGGATACAGCTGTCTGAAAAAACGCGTTTATTTCGGGCTGAAAAACACGTTTTGAAAAGTGAGCTGTTACTGCCCCATAAGTTAAATGGGGTTGACCAAACTTGCAGAAACATGTTTATTTCTGCTGAAAAACACGTTTTGACACTTTCAGCACACTGGGGTTATGACCTGAGTGTGTGGGCTCTTCTGAGCCTTGCAGTTACATAGGGATACAGCTATCTGAAAAAACGCGTTTATTTCGGGCTGAAAAACACGTTTTGAAAAGTTTGCTGTTACTGCCCCATAACTTACATGGGTGTGACCAAACTTGCAGAAACATGTTTATTTCTGCTGAAAAATATGTTTTGACACTTTCAGCACACTGGGGTTAAGACCTGAGTGTGTGGGCTCTTCTGAGCCTTGCAGTTACATAGGGATACAGCTGTCTGAAAAAACGTGTTTATTTCGGGCTGAAAAACACGTTTTGAAAAGTGAGCTGTTACTGCCCCATAAGTTACATGGGGTTGACCAAACTTGCAGAAACATGTTTATTTCTGCTTAAAAACACGTTTTGGCACTTTCTGCACACTGGGGTTAAGACCTGAGTGTGTAGGCTCTTCTGAGCCTTGCAGTTACATAGGGATACAGCTGTCTGAAAAAACGTGTTTATTTCGGGCTGAAAAACACGTTTTGAAAAGTGTGCTGTTACTGCCCCATAACTTACATGGGGTTGACCAAACTTGCAGAAACATGTTTATTTCTGCTGAAAAACACGTTTTGACACTTTCAGCACACTGGGGTTAAGACCTGAGTGTGTGGGCTCTTCTGAGCCTTGCAGTTACATAGGGATACAGCTGTCTGAAAAAACGTGTTTATTTCGGGCTGAAAAACACGTTTTGAAAAGTGAGCTGTTACTGCCCCATAAGTTACATGGGGTTGACCAAACTTGCAGAAACATGTTTATTTCTGCTGAAAAACACGTTTTGACACTTTCAGCACACTGGGGTTAAGACCTGAGTGTGTGGGCTCTTCTGAGCCTTGCAGTTACATAGGGATACAGCTGTCTGAAAAAACGCGTTTATTTCGGGCTGAAAAACACGTTTTGAAAAGTGTGCTGTTACTGCCCCATAACTTACATGGGGTTGACCAAACTTGCAGAAACATGTTTATTTCTGCTGAAAAACACGTTTTGACACTTTCAGCACACTGGGGTTAAGACCTGAGTGTGTAGGCTCTTCTGAGCCTTGCAGTTACATAGGGATACAGCTGTCTGAAAAAACGCGTTTATTTCGGGCTGAAAAACACGTTTTGAAAAGTGTGCTGTTACTGCCCCATAACTTACATGGGGTTGACCAAACTTGCAGAAACATGTTTATTTCTGCTGAAAAACACGTTTTGACACTTTCAGCACACTGGGGTTATGACCTGAGTGTGTGGGCTCTTCTGAGCCTTGCAGTTACATAGGGATACAGCTATCTGAAAAAACACGTTTATTTCGGGCTGAAAAACACGTTTTGAAAAGTTTGCTGTTACTGCCCCATAACTTACATGGGTGTGACCAAACTTGCAGAAACATGTTTATTTCTGCTGAAAAATATGTTTTGACACTTTCAGCACACTGGGGTTAAGACCTGAGTGTGTGGGCTCTTCTGAGCCTTGCAGTTACATAGGGATACAGCTGTCTGAAAAAACGTGTTTATTTCGGGCTGAAAAACACGTTTTGAAAAGTGAGCTGTTACTGCCCCATAAGTTACATGGGGTTGACCAAACTTGCAGAAACATGTTTATTTCTGCTTAAAAACACGTTTTGACACTTTCAGCACACTGGGGTTAACACCTGAGTGTGTAGGCTCTTCTGAGCCTTGCAGTTACATAGGGATACAGCTGTCTGAAAAAACGTGTTTATTTCGGGCTGAAAAACACGTTTTGAAAAGTGTGCTGTTACTGCCCAATAACTTACATGGGGTTGACCAAACTTGCAGAAACATGTTTATTTCTGCTGAAAAACACGTTTTGACACTTTCAGCACACTGGGGTTAAGACCTGAGTGTGTGGGCTCTTCTGAGCCTTGCAGTTACATAGGGATACAGCTATCTGAAAAAACGCGTTTATTTCGGGCTGAAAAACACGTTTTGAAAAGTTTGCTGTTACTGCCCCATAACTTACATGGGTGTGACCAAACTTGCAGAAACATGTTTATTTCTGCTGAAAAATATGTTTTGACACTTTCAGCACACTGGGGTTAAGACCTGAGTGTGTGGGCTCTTCTGAGCCTTGCAGTTACATAGGGATACAGCTGTCTGAAAAAACGTGTTTATTTCGGGCTGAAAAACACGTTTTGAAAAGTGAGCTGTTACTGCCCCATAAGTTACATGGGGTTGACCAAACTTGCAGAAACATGTTTATTTCTGCTTAAAAACACGTTTTGACACTTTCAGCACACTGGGGTTAACACCTGAGTGTGTAGGCTCTTCTGAGCCTTGCAGTTACATAGGGATACAGCTGTCTGAAAAAACGTGTTTATTTCGGGCTGAAAAACACGTTTTGAAAAGTGTGCTGTTACTGCCCAATAACTTACATGGGGTTGACCAAACTTGCAGAAACATGTTTATTTCTGCTGAAAAACACGTTTTGACACTTTCAGCACACTGGGGTTAAGACCTGAGTGTGTGGGCTCTTCTGAGCCTTGCAGTTACATAGGGATACAGCTATCTGAAAAAACGCGTTTATTTCGGGCTGAAAAACACGTTTTGAAAAGTTTGCTGTTACTGCCCCATAACTTACATGGGTGTGACCAAACTTGCAGAAACATGTTTATTTCTGCTTAAAAACACGTTTTGACACTTTCAGCACACTGGGGTTAACACCTGAGTGTGTAGGCTCTTCTGAGCCTTGCAGTTACATAGGGATACAGCTGTCTGAAAAAACGCGTTTATTTCGGGCTGAAAAACACGTTTTGAAAAGTGTGCTGTTACTGCCCCATAACTTACATGGGGTTGACCAAACTTGCAGAAACATGTTTATTTCTGCTGAAAAACACGTTTTGACACTTTCAGCACACTGGGGTTATGACCTGAGTGTGTGGGCTCTTCTGAGCCTTGCAGTTACATAGGGATACAGCTATCTGAAAAAACACGTTTATTTCGGGCTGAAAAACACGTTTTGAAAAGTTTGCTGTTACTGCCCCATAACTTACATGGGTGTGACCAAACTTGCAGAAACATGTTTATTTCTGCTGAAAAATATGTTTTGACACTTTCAGCACACTGGGGTTAAGACCTGAGTGTGTGGGCTCTTCTGAGCCTTGCAGTTACATAGGGATACAGCTGTCTGAAAAAACGTGTTTATTTCGGGCTGAAAAACACGTTTTGAAAAGTGAGCTGTTACTGCCCCATAAGTTACATGGGGTTGACCAAACTTGCAGAAACATGTTTATTTCTGCTTAAAAACACGTTTTGACACTTTCAGCACACTGGGGTTAACACCTGAGTGTGTAGGCTCTTCTGAGCCTTGCAGTTACATAGGGATACAGCTGTCTGAAAAAACGTGTTTATTTCGGGCTGAAAAACACGTTTTGAAAAGTGTGCTGTTACTGCCCAATAACTTACATGGGGTTGACCAAACTTGCAGAAACATGTTTATTTCTGCTGAAAAACACGTTTTGACACTTTCAGCACACTGGGGTTAAGACCTGAGTGTGTGGGCTCTTCTGAGCCTTGCAGTTACATAGGGATACAGCTATCTGAAAAAACGCGTTTATTTCGGGCTGAAAAACACGTTTTGAAAAGTTTGCTGTTACTGCCCCATAACTTACATGGGTGTGACCAAACTTGCAGAAACATGTTTATTTCTGCTGAAAAATATGTTTTGACACTTTCAGCACACTGGGGTTAAGACCTGAGTGTGTGGGCTCTTCTGAGCCTTGCAGTTACATAGGGATACAGCTGTCTGAAAAAACGTGTTTATTTAGGGCTGAAAAACACGTTTTGAAAAGTGAGCTGTTACTGCCCCATAAGTTACATGGGGTTGACCAAACTTGCAGAAACATGTTTATTTCTGCTTAAAAACACGTTTTGACACTTTCAGCACACTGGGGTTAACACCTGAGTGTGTAGGCTCTTCTGAGCCTTGCAGTTACATAGGGATACAGCTGTCTGAAAAAACGTGTTTATTTCGGGCTGAAAAACACGTTTTGAAAAGTGTGCTGTTACTGCCCAATAACTTACATGGGGTTGACCAAACTTGCAGAAACATGTTTATTTCTGCTGAAAAACACGTTTTGACACTTTCAGCACACTGGGGTTAAGACCTGAGTGTGTGGGCTCTTCTGAGCCTTGCAGTTACATAGGGATACAGCTGTCTGAAAAAACGTGTTTATTTCGGGCTGAAAAACACGTTTTGAAAAGTGAGCTGTTACTGCCCCATAAGTTACATGGGGTTGACCAAACTTGCAGAAACATGTTTATTTCTGCTGAAAAACACGTTTTGGCACTTTCTGCACACTGGGGTTAAGACCTGAGTGTGTAGGCTCTTCTGAGCCTTGCAGTTACATAGGGATACAGCTGTCTGAAAAAACGTGTTTATTTCGGGCTGAAAAACACGTTTTGAAAAGTGTGCTGTTACTGCCCCATAACTTACATGGGGTTGACCAAACTTGCAGAAACATGTTTATTTCTGCTGAAAAACACGTTTTGACACTTTCAGCACACTGGGGTTAAGACCTGAGTGTGTGGGCTCTTCTGAGCCTTGCAGTTACATAGGGATACAGCTGTCTGAAAAAACGCGTTTATTTCGGGCTGAAAAACACGTTTTGAAAAGTGAGCTGTTACTGCCCCATAAGTTACATGGGGTTGACCAAACTTGCAGAAACATGTTTATTTCTGCTGAAAAACACGTTTTGACACTTTCAGCACACTGGGGTTAAGACCTGAGTGTGTGGGCTCTTCTGAGCCTTGCAGTTACATAGGGATACAGCTGTCTGAAAAAACGTGTTTATTTCGGGCTGAAAAACACGTTTTGAAAAGTGAGCTGTTACTGCCCCATAAGTTACATGGGGTTGACCAAACTTGCAGAAACATGTTTATTTCTGCTGAAAAACACGTTTTGGCACTTTCTGCACACTGGGGTTAAGACCTGAGTGTGTAGGCTCTTCTGAGCCTTGCAGTTACATAGGGATACAGCTGTCTGAAAAAACGTGTTTATTTCGGGCTGAAAAACACGTTTTGAAAAGTGTGCTGTTACTGCCCCATAACTTACATGGGGTTGACCAAACTTGCAGAAACATGTTTATTTCTGCTGAAAAACACGTTTTGACACTTTCAGCACACTGGGGTTAAGACCTGAGTGTGTGGGCTCTTCTGAGCCTTGCAGTTACATAGGGATACAGCTGTCTGAAAAAACGTGTTTATTTCGGGCTGAAAAACACGTTTTGAAAAGTGAGCTGTTACTGCCCCATAAGTTACATGGGGTTGACCAAACTTGCAGAAACATGTTTATTTCTGCTGAAAAATATGTTTTGACACTTTCAGCACACTGGGGTTAAGACCTGAGTGTGTGGGCTCTTCTGAGCCTTGCAATTACATAGGGATACAGCTGTCTGAAAAAACGTGTTTATTTCGGGCTGAAAAACACGTTTTGAAAAGTGAGCTGTTACTGCCCCATAAGTTACATGGGGTTGACCAAACTTGCAGAAACATGTTTATTTCTGCTTAAAAACACGTTTTGACACTTTCAGCACACTGGGGTTAACACCTGAGTGTGTAGGCTCTTCTGAGCCTTGCAGTTACATAGGGATACAGCTGTCTGAAAAAACGTGTTTATTTCGGGCTGAAAAACACGTTTTGAAAAGTGTGCTGTTACTGCCCAATAACTTACATGGGGTTGACCAAACTTGCAGAAACATGTTTATTTCTGCTGAAAAACACGTTTTGACACTTTCAGCACACTGGGGTTAAGACCTGAGTGTGTGGGCTCTTCTGAGCCTTGCAGTTACATAGGGATACAGCTATCTGAAAAAACGCGTTTATTTCGGGCTGAAAAACACGTTTTGAAAAGTTTGCTGTTACTGCCCCATAACTTACATGGGTGTGACCAAACTTGCAGAAACATGTTTATTTCTGCTGAAAAATATGTTTTGACACTTTCAGCACACTGGGGTTAAGACCTGAGTGTGTGGGCTCTTCTGAGCCTTGCAGTTACATAGGGATACAGCTGTCTGAAAAAACGTGTTTATTTCGGGCTGAAAAACACGTTTTGAAAAGTGAGCTGTTACTGCCCCATAAGTTACATGGGGTTGACCAAACTTGCAGAAACATGTTTATTTCTGCTTAAAAACACGTTTTGACACTTTCAGCACACTGGGGTTAACACCTGAGTGTGTAGGCTCTTCTGAGCCTTGCAGTTACATAGGGATACAGCTGTCTGAAAAAACGTGTTTATTTCGGGCTGAAAAACACGTTTTGAAAAGTGTGCTGTTACTGCCCAATAACTTACATGGGGTTGACCAAACTTGCAGAAACATGTTTATTTCTGCTGAAAAACACGTTTTGACACTTTCAGCACACTGGGGTTAAGACCTGAGTGTGTGGGCTCTTCTGAGCCTTGCAGTTACATAGGGATACAGCTGTCTGAAAAAACGTGTTTATTTCGGGCTGAAAAACACGTTTTGAAAAGTGAGCTGTTACTGCCCCATAAGTTACATGGGGTTGACCAAACTTGCAGAAACATGTTTATTTCTGCTGAAAAACACGTTTTGGCACTTTCTGCACACTGGGGTTAAGACCTGAGTGTGTAGGCTCTTCTGAGCCTTGCAGTTACATAGGGATACAGCTGTCTGAAAAAACGTGTTTATTTCGGGCTGAAAAACACGTTTTGAAAAGTGTGCTGTTACTGCCCCATAACTTACATGGGGTTGACCAAACTTGCAGAAACATGTTTATTTCTGCTGAAAAACACGTTTTGACACTTTCAGCACACTGGGGTTAAGACCTGAGTGTGTGGGCTCTTCTGAGCCTTGCAGTTACATAGGGATACAGCTGTCTGAAAAAACGTGTTTATTTCGGGCTGAAAAACACGTTTTGAAAAGTGAGCTGTTACTGCCCCATAAATTACATGGGGTTGACCAAACTTGCAGAAACATGTTTATTTCTGCTGAAAAACACGTTTTGACACTTTCAGCACACTGGGGTTAAGACCTGAGTGTGTGGGCTCTTCTGAGCCTTGCAGTTACATAGGGATACAGCTGTCTGAAAAAACGCGTTTATTTCGGGCTGAAAAACACGTTTTGAAAAGTGTGCTGTTACTGCCCCATAACTTACATGGGGTTGACCAAACTTGCAGAAACATGTTTATTTCTGCTGAAAAACACGTTTTGACACTTTCAGCACACTGGGGTTAAGACCTGAGTGTGTAGGCTCTTCTGAGCCTTGCAGTTACATAGGGATACAGCTGTCTGAAAAAACGCGTTTATTTCGGGCTGAAAAACACGTTTTGAAAAGTGTGCTGTTACTGCCCCATAACTTACATGGGGTTGACCAAACTTGCAGAAACATGTTTATTTCTGCTGAAAAACACGTTTTGACACTTTCAGCACACTGGGGTTAAGACCTGAGTGTGTAGGCTCTTCTGAGCCTTGCAGTTACATAGGGATTCAGCTGTCTGAAAAAATGTGTTTATTTCGGGCTGAAAAACACGTTTTGAAAAGTGTGCTGTTACTGCCCCATAACTTACATGGGGTTGACCAAACTTGCAGAAACATGTATTTTTCTGCTGAAAAACACGTTTTGACACTTTCAGCACACTGGGGTTAAGACCTGAGTGTGTGGGCTCTTCTGAGCCTTGCAGGTACATAGGGATACAGCTGTCTGAAAAAACGTGTTTATTTCGGGCTGAAAAACACGTTTTGAAAAGTGAGCTGTTACTGCCCCATAAGTTACATGGGGTTGACCAAACTTGCAGAAACATGTTTATTTCTGCTGAAAAACACGTTTTGACACTTTCAGCACACTGGGGTTAAGACCTGAGTGTGTGGGCTCTTCTGAGCCTTGCAGTTACATAGGGATACAGCTGTCTGAAAAAACGTGTTTATTTCGGGCTGAAAAACACGTTTTGAAAAGTGAGCTGTTACTGCCCCATAAGTTACATGGGGTTGACCAAACTTGCAGAAACATGTTTATTTCTGCTGAAAAACACGTTTTGACACTTTCAGCACACTGGGGTTAAGACCTGAGTGTGTAGGCTCTTCTGAGCCTTGCAGTTACATAGGGATACAGCTGTCTGAAAAAACGCGTTTATTTCGGGCTGAAAAACACGTTTTGAAAAGTGTGCTGTTACTGCCCCATAACTTACATGGGGTTGACCAAACTTGCAGAAACATGTTTATTTCTGCTGAAAAACACGTTTTGACACTTTCAGCACACTGGGGTTAAGACCTGAGTGTGTGGGCTCTTCTGAGCCTTGCAGTTACATAGGGATACAGCTGTCTGAAAAAACGCGTTTATTTCGGGCTGAAAAACACGTTTTGAAAAGTGAGCTGTTACTGCCTCATAAGTTAAATGGGGTTGACCAAACTTGCAGAAACATGTTTATTTCTGCTGAAAAACACGTTTTGACACTTTCAGCACACTGGGGTTAAGACCTGAGTGTGTAGGCTCTTCTGAGCCTTGCAGTTACATAGGGATACAGCTGTCTGAAAAAACGTGTTTATTTCGGGCTGAAAAACACGTTTTGAAACGTGAGCTGTTACTGCCCCATAAGTTACATGGGGTTGACCAGACTTGCAGAAACATGTTTATTTCTGCTGAAAAACACGTTTTGACACTTTCAGCACACTGGGGTTAAGACCTGAGTGTGTGGGCTCTTCTGAGCCTTGCAGTTACATAGGGATACAGCTGTCTGAAAAAACGCGTTTATTTCGGGCTGAAAAACACGTTTTGAAAAGTGAGCTGTTACTGCCCCATAAGTTAAATGGGGTTGACCAAACTTGCAGAAACATGTTTATTTCTGCTGAAAAACACGTTTTGACACTTTCAGCACACTGGGGTTATGACCTGAGTGTGTGGGCTCTTCTGAGCCTTGCAGTTACATAGGGATACAGCTATCTGAAAAAACGCGTTTATTTCGGGCTGAAAAACACGTTTTGAAAAGTTTGCTGTTACTGCCCCATAACTTACATGGGTGTGACCAAACTTGCAGAAACATGTTTATTTCTGCTGAAAAATATGTTTTGACACTTTCAGCACACTGGGGTTAAGACCTGAGTGTGTGGGCTCTTCTGAGCCTTGCAGTTACATAGGGATACAGCTGTCTGAAAAAACGTGTTTATTTCGGGCTGAAAAACACGTTTTGAAAAGTGAGCTGTTACTGCCCCATAAGTTACATGGGGTTGACCAAACTTGCAGAAACATGTTTATTTCTGCTTAAAAACACGTTTTGACACTTTCAGCACACTGGGGTTAACACCTGAGTGTGTAGGCTCTTCTGAGCCTTGCAGTTACATAGGGATACAGCTGTCTGAAAAAACGCGTTTATTTCGGGCTGAAAAACACGTTTTGAAAAGTGTGCTGTTACTGCCCCATAACTTACATGGGGTTGACCAAACATGCAGAAACATGTTTATTTCTGCTGAAAAACACGTTTTGACACTTTCAGCACACTGGGGTTAAGACCTGAGTGTGTGGGCTCTTCTGAGCCTTGCAGTTACATAGGGATACAGCTGTCTGAAAAAACGCGTTTATTTCGGGCTGAAAAACACGTTTTGATAAGTGTGCTGTTACTGCCCCATAACTTACATGGGGTTGAACAAACTTGCAGAAACATGTTTATTTCTGCTGAAAAACACGTTTTGACACTTTCAGCACACTGGGGTTAAGACCTGAGTGTGTGGGCTCTTCTGAGCCTTGCAGTTACATAGGGATACAGCTGTCTGAAAAAACGCGTTTATTTCAGGCTGAAAAACACGTTTTGAAAAGTGTGCTGTTACTGCCCCATAACATACATGGGGTTGACCAAACTTGCAGAAACATGTTTATTTCTGCTGAAAAACACGTTTTGGCACTTTCTGCACACTGGGGTTAAGACCTGAGTGTGTAGGCTCTTCTGAGCCTTGCAGTTACATAGGGATACAGCTGTCTGAAAAAACGTGTTTATTTCGGGCTGAAAAACACGTTTTGAAAAGTGTGCTGTTACTGCCCAATAACTTACATGGGGTTGACCAAACTTGCAGAAACATGTTTATTTCTGCTGAAAAACACGTTTTGACACTTTCAGCACACTGGGGTTAAGACCTGAGTGTGTGGGCTCTTCTGAGCCTTGCAGTTACATAGGGATACAGCTGTCTGAAAAAACGTGTTTATTTCGGGCTGAAAAACACGTTTTGAAAAGTGAGCTGTTACTGCCCCATAAGTTACATGGGGTTGACCAAACTTGCAGAAACATGTTTATTTCTGCTTAAAAACACGTTTTGACACTTTCAGCACACTGGGGTTAACACCTGAGTGTGTAGGCTCTTCTGAGCCTTGCAGTTACATAGGGATACAGCTGTCTGAAAAAACGCGTTTATTTCGGGCTGAAAAACACGTTTTGAAAAGTGTGCTGTTACTGCCCCATAACTTACATGGGGTTGACCAAACATGCAGAAACATGTTTATTTCTGCTGAAAAACACGTTTTGACACTTTCAGCACACTGGGGTTAAGACCTGAGTGTGTGGGCTCTTCTGAGCCTTGCAGTTACATAGGGATACAGCTGTCTGAAAAAACGCGTTTATTTCGGGCTGAAAAACACGTTTTGATAAGTGTGCTGTTACTGCCCCATAACTTACATGGGGTTGACCAAACTTGCAGAAACATGTTTATTTCTGCTGAAAAACACGTTTTGACACTTTCAGCACACTGGGGTTAAGACCTGAGTGTGTGGGCTCTTCTGAGCCTTGCAGTTACATAGGGATACAGCTGTCTGAAAAAACGCGTTTATTTCGGGCTGAAAAACACGTTTTGATAAGTGTGCTGTTACTGCCCCATAACTTACATGGGGTTGAACAAACTTGCAGAAACATGTTTATTTCTGCTGAAAAACACGTTTTGACACTTTCAGCACACTGGGGTTAAGACCTGAGTGTGTGGGCTCTTCTGAGCCTTGCAGTTACATAGGGATACAGCTGTCTGAAAAAACGCGTTTATTTCAGGCTGAAAAACACGTTTTGAAAAGTGTGCTGTTACTGCCCCATAACATACATGGGGTTGACCAAACTTGCAGAAACATGTTTATTTCTGCTGAAAAACACGTTTTGGCACTTTCTGCACACTGGGGTTAAGACCTGAGTGTGTAGGCTCTTCTGAGCCTTGCAGTTACATAGGGATACAGCTGTCTGAAAAAACGTGTTTATTTCGGGCTGAAAAACACGTTTTGAAAAGTGTGCTGTTACTGCCCAATAACTTACATGGGGTTGACCAAACTTGCAGAAACATGTTTATTTCTGCTGAAAAACACGTTTTGACACTTTCAGCACACTGGGGTTAAGACCTGAGTGTGTGGGCTCTTCTGAGCCTTGCAGTTACATAGGGATACAGCTGTCTGAAAAAACGTGTTTATTTCGGGCTGAAAAACACGTTTTGAAAAGTGAGCTGTTACTGCCCCATAAGTTACATGGGGTTGACCAAACTTGCAGAAACATGTTTATTTCTGCTTAAAAACACGTTTTGACACTTTCAGCACACTGGGGTTAACACCTGAGTGTGTAGGCTCTTCTGAGCCTTGCAGTTACATAGGGATACAGCTGTCTGAAAAAACGCGTTTATTTCGGGCTGAAAAACACGTTTTGAAAAGTGTGCTGTTACTGCCCCATAACTTACATGGGGTTGACCAAACATGCAGAAACATGTTTATTTCTGCTGAAAAACACGTTTTGACACTTTCAGCACACTGGGGTTAAGACCTGAGTGTGTGGGCTCTTCTGAGCCTTGCAGTTACATAGGGATACAGCTGTCTGAAAAAACGCGTTTATTTCGGGCTGAAAAACACGTTTTGATAAGTGTGCTGTTACTGCCCCATAACTTACATGGGGTTGACCAAACTTGCAGAAACATGTTTATTTCTGCTGAAAAACACGTTTTGACACTTTCAGCACACTGGGGTTAAGACCTGAGTGTGTGGGCTCTTCTGAGCCTTGCAGTTACATAGGGATACAGCTGTCTGAAAAAACGCGTTTATTTCAGGCTGAAAAACACGTTTTGAAAAGTGTGCTGTTACTGCCCCATAACATACATGGGGTTGACCAAACTTGCAGAAACATGTTTATTTCTGCTGAAAAACACGTTTTGGCACTTTCTGCACACTGGGGTTAAGACCTGAGTGTGTAGGCTCTTCTGAGCCTTGCAGTTACATAGGGATACAGCTGTCTGAAAAAACGTGTTTATTTCGGGCTGAAAAACACGTTTTGAAAAGTGTGCTGTTACTGCCCAATAACTTACATGGGGTTGACCAAACTTGCAGAAACATGTTTATTTCTGCTGAAAAACACGTTTTGACACTTTCAGCACACTGGGGTTAAGACCTGAGTGTGTAGGCTCTTCTGAGCCTTGCAGTTACATAGGGATACAGCTGTCTGAAAAAACGTGTTTATTTCGGGCTGAAAAACACGTTTTGAAAAGTGAGCTGTTACTGCCCCATAAGTTACATGGGGTTGACCAAACTTGCAGAAACATGTTTATTTCTGCTGAAAAACACTTTTTGACACTTTCAGCACACTGGGGTTAAGACCTGAGTGTGTAGGCTCTTCTGAGCCTTGCAGTTACATAGGGATACAGCTGTCTGAAAAAACGCGTTTATTTCGGGCTGAAAAACACGTTTTGAAAAGTGAGCTGTTACTGCCCCATAAGTTACATGGGATTGACCAAACTTGCAGAAACATGTTTATTTCTGCTGAAAAACACGTTTTGACACTTTCAGCACACTGGGGTTAAGAACTGAGTGTGTGGGCTCTTCTGAGCCTTGCAGTTACATAGGGATACAGCTGTCTGAAAAATGCGTTTATTTCGGGCTGAAAAACACGTTTTTAAAAGTGTGCTGTTACTGCCCCATAACATACATGGGGTTGACCAAACTTGCAGAAACATGTTTATTTCTGCTGAAAAACACGTCTTGACACTTTCAGCACACTGGGGTTAAGACCTGAGTGTGTGGGCTCTTCTGAGCCTTGCAGGTACATAGGGATACAGCTGTCTGAAAAAACGCGTTTATTTCGGGCTGAAAAACACGTTTTGAAAAGTGTGCTGTTACTGCCCCATAACTTACATGGGGTTGACCAAACTTGCAGAAACATGTTTATTTCTGCTGAAAAACACGTTTTGACACTTTCAGCACACTGGGGTTAAGACCTGAGTGTGTGGGCTCTTCTGAGCCTTGCAGTTACATAGGGATACAGCTGTCTGAAAAAACGCGTTTATTTCGGGCTGAAAAACACGTTTTGAAAAGTGAGCTGTTACTGCCTCATAAGTTAAATGGGGTTGACCAAACTTGCAGAAACATGTTTATTTCTGCTGAAAAACACGTTTTGACACTTTCAGCACACTGGGGTTAAGACCTGAGTGTGTAGGCTCTTCTGAGCCTTGCAGTTACATAGGGATACAGCTGTCTGAAAAAACGTGTTTATTTCGGGCTGAAAAACACGTTTTGAAACGTGAGCTGTTACTGCCCCATAAGTTACATGGGGTTGACCAGACTTGCAGAAACATGTTTATTTCTGCTGAAAAACACGTTTTGACACTTTCAGCACACTGGGGTTAAGACCTGAGTGTGTGGGCTCTTCTGAGCCTTGCAGTTACATAGGGATACAGCTGTCTGAAAAAACGCGTTTATTTCGGGCTGAAAAACACGTTTTGAAAAGTGAGCTGTTACTGCCCCATAAGTTAAATGGGGTTGACCAAACTTGCAGAAACATGTTTATTTCTGCTGAAAAACACGTTTTGACACTTTCAGCACACTGGGGTTATGACCTGAGTGTGTGGGCTCTTCTGAGCCTTGCAGTTACATAGGGATACAGCTATCTGAAAAAACGCGTTTATTTCGGGCTGAAAAACACGTTTTGAAAAGTTTGCTGTTACTGCCCCATAACTTACATGGGTGTGACCAAACTTGCAGAAACATGTTTATTTCTGCTGAAAAATATGTTTTGACACTTTCAGCACACTGGGGTTAAGACCTGAGTGTGTGGGCTCTTCTGAGCCTTGCAGTTACATAGGGATACAGCTGTCTGAAAAAACGTGTTTATTTCGGGCTGAAAAACACGTTTTGAAAAGTGAGCTGTTACTGCCCCATAAGTTACATGGGGTTGACCAAACTTGCAGAAACATGTTTATTTCTGCTTAAAAACACGTTTTGACACTTTCAGCACACTGGGGTTAACACCTGAGTGTGTAGGCTCTTCTGAGCCTTGCAGTTACATAGGGATACAGCTGTCTGAAAAAACGCGTTTATTTCGGGCTGAAAAACACGTTTTGAAAAGTGTGCTGTTACTGCCCCATAACTTACATGGGGTTGACCAAACATGCAGAAACATGTTTATTTCTGCTGAAAAACACGTTTTGACACTTTCAGCACACTGGGGTTAAGACCTGAGTGTGTGGGCTCTTCTGAGCCTTGCAGTTACATAGGGATACAGCTGTCTGAAAAAACGCGTTTATTTCGGGCTGAAAAACACGTTTTGATAAGTGTGCTGTTACTGCCCCATAACTTACATGGGGTTGACCAAACTTGCAGAAACATGTTTATTTCTGCTGAAAAGCACGTTTTGACACTTTCAGCACACTGGGGTTAAGACCTGAGTGTGTGGGCTCTTCTGAGCCTTGCAGTTACATAGGGATACAGCTGTCTGAAAAAACGCGTTTATTTCAGGCTGAAAAACACGTTTTGAAAAGTGTGCTGTTACTGCCCCATAACATACATGGGGTTGACCAAACTTGCAGAAACATGTTTATTTCTGCTGAAAAACACGTTTTGGCACTTTCTGCACACTGGGGTTAAGACCTGAGTGTGTAGGCTCTTCTGAGCCTTGCAGTTACATAGGGATACAGCTGTCTGAAAAAACGTGTTTATTTCGGGCTTAAAAACACGTTTTGAAAAGTGTGCTGTTACTGCCCAATAACTTACATGGGGTTGACCAAACTTGCAGAAACATGTTTATTTCTGCTGAAAAACACGTTTTGACACTTTCAGCACACTGGGGTTAAGACCTGAGTGTGTAGGCTCTTCTGAGCCTTGCAGTTACATAGGGATACAGCTGTCTGAAAAATGCGTTTATTTCGGGCTGAAAAACACGTTTTTAAAAGTGTGCTGTTACTGCCCCATAACATACATGGGGTTGACCAAACTTGCAGAAACATGTTTATTTCTGCTGAAAAACACGTCTTGACACTTTCAGCACACTGGGGTTAAGACCTGAGTGTGTGGGCTCTTCTGAGCCTTGCAGGTACATAGGGATACAGCTGTCTGAAAAAACGTGTTTATTTCGGGCTGAAAAACACGTTTTGAAAAGTGAGCTGTTACTGCCCCATAAGTTACATGGGGTTGACCAAATTTGCAGAAACATGTTTATTTCTGCTTAAAAACACGTTTTGACACTTTCAGCACACTGGGGTTAACACCTGAGTGTGTAGGCTCTTCTGAGCCTTGCAGTTACATAGGGATACAGCTGTCTGAAAAAACGCGTTTATTTCGGGCTGAAAAACACGTTTTGAAAAGTGTGCTGTTACTGCCCCATAACTTACATGGGGTTGACCAAACATGCAGAAACATGTTTATTTCTGCTGAAAAACACGTTTTGACACTTTCAGCACACTGGGGTTAAGACCTGAGTGTGTGGGCTCTTCTGAGCCTTGCAGTTACATAGGGATACAGCTGTCTGAAAAAACGCGTTTATTTCGGGCTGAAAAACACGTTTTGAAAAGTGTGCTGTTACTGCCCCATAACATACATGGGGTTGACCAAACTTGCAGAAACATGTTTATTTCTGCTGAAAAACACGTTTTGGCACTTTCTGCACACTGGGGTTAAGACCTGAGTGTGTAGGCTCTTCTGAGCCTTGCAGTTACATAGGGATACAGCTGTCTGAAAAAACGTGTTTATTTCGGGCTGAAAAACACGTTTTGAAAAGTGTGCTGTTACTGCCCCATAACATACATGGGGTTGACCAAACTTGCAGAAACATGTTTATTTCTGCTGAAAAACACGTCTTGACACTTTCAGCACACTGGGGTTAAGACCTGAGTGTGTGGGCTCTTCTGAGCCTTGCAGGTACATAGGGATACAGCTGTCTGAAAAAACGTGTTTATTTCGGGCTGAAAAACACGTTTTGAAAAGTGAGCTGTTACTGCCCCATAAGTTACATGGGGTTGACCAAACTTGCAGAAACATGTTTATTTCTGCTGAAAAACACGTTTTGACACTTTCAGCACACTGGGGTTAAGACCTGAGTGTGTGGGCTCTTCTGAGCCTTGCAGTTACATAGGGATACAGCTGTCTGAAAAAACGTGTTTATTTCGGGCTGAAAAACACGTTTTGAAAAGTGAGCTGTTACTGCCCCATAAGTTACATGGGGTTGACCAAACTTGCAGAAACATGTTTATTTCTGCTGAAAAACACGTTTTGACACTTTCAGCACACTGGGGTTAAGACCTGAGTGTGTGGGCTCTTCTGAGCCTTGCAGTTACATAGGGATACAGCTGTCTGAAAAAACGTGTTTATTTCGGGCTGAAAAACACGTTTTGAAAAGTGTGCTGTTACTGCCCCATAACATACATGGGGTTGACCAAACTTGCAGAAACATGTTTATTTCTGCTGAAAAACACGTTTTGGCACTTTCTGCACACTGGGGTTAAGACCTGAGTGTGTAGGCTCTTCTGAGCCTTGCAGTTACATAGGGATACAGCTGTCTGAAAAAACGTGTTTATTTCGGGCTGAAAAACACGTTTTGAAAAGTGTGCTGTTACTGCCCCATAACTTACATGGGGTTGACCAAACTTGCAGAAACATGTTTATTTCTGCTGAAAAACACGTTTTGACACTTTCAGCACACTGGGGTTAAGACCTGAGTGTGTGGGCTCTTCTGAGCCTTGCAGGTACATAGGGATACAGCTGTCTGAAAAAACGTGTTTATTTCGGGCTGAAAAACACGTTTTGAAAAGTGAGCTGTTACTGCCCCATAAGTTACATGGGGTTGACCAAACTTGCAGAAACATGTTTATTTCTGCTGAAAAACACGTTTTGACACTTTCAGCACACTGGGGTTAAGACCTGAGTGTGTGGGCTCTTCTGAGCCTTGCAGTTACATAGGGATACAGCTGTCTGAAAAAACGTGTTTATTTCGGGCTGAAAAACACGTTTTGAAAAGTGAGCTGTTACTGCCCCATAAGTTACATGGGGTTGACCAAACTTGCAGAAACATGTTTATTTCTGCTGAAAAACACGTTTTGACACTTTCAGCACACTGGGGTTAAGACCTGAGTGTGTAGGCTCTTCTGAGCCTTGCAGTTACATAGGGATACAGCTGTCTGAAAAAACGTGTTTATTTCGGGCTGAAAAACACGTTTTGAAAAGTGTGCTGTTACTGCCCCATAACTTACATGGGGTTGACCAAACTTGCAGAAACATGTTTATTTCTGCTGAAAAACACGTTTTGACACTTTCAGCACACTGGGGTTAAGACCTGAGTGTGTAGGCTCTTCTGAGCCTTGCAGTTACATAGGGATACAGCTGTCTGAAAAAACGCGTTTATTTCGGGCTGAAAAACACGTTTTGAAAAGTGTGCTGTTACTGCCCCATAACATACATGGGGTTGACCAAACTTGCAGAAACATGTTTATTTCTGCTGAAAAACACGTTTTGGCACTTTCTGCACACTGGGGTTAAGACCTGAGTGTGTAGGCTCTTCTGAGCCTTGCAGTTACATAGGGATACAGCTGTCTGAAAAAACGTGTTTATTTCGGGCTGAAAAACACGTTTTGAAAAGTGTGCTGTTACTGCCCCATAAGTTACATGGGGTTGACCAAACTTGCAGAAACATGTTTATTTCTGCTGAAAAACACGTTTTGACACTTTCAGCACACTGGGGTTAAGACCTGAGTGTGTGGGCTCTTCTGAGCCTTGCAGGTACATAGGGATACAGCTGTCTGAAAAAACGTGTTTATTTCGGGCTGAAAAACACGTTTTGAAAAGTGAGCTGTTACTGCCCCATAAGTTACATGGGGTTGACCAAACTTGCAGAAACATGTTTATTTCTGCTGAAAAACACGTTTTGACACTTTCAGCACACTGGGGTTAAGACCTGAGTGTGTGGGCTCTTCTGAGCCTTGCAGTTACATAGGGATACAGCTGTCTGAAAAAACGCGTTTATTTCAGGCTGAAAAACACGTTTTGAAAAGTGTGCTGTTACTGCCCCATAACATACATGGGGTTGACCAAACTTGCAGAAACATGTTTATTTCTGCTGAAAAACACGTTTTGGCACTTTCTGCACACTGGGGTTAAGACCTGAGTGTGTAGGCTCTTCTGAGCCTTGCAGTTACATAGGGATACAGCTGTCTGAAAAAACGTGTTTATTTCGGGCTGAAAAACACGTTTTGAAAAGTGTGCTGTTACTGCCCAATAACTTACATGGGGTTGACCAAACTTGCAGAAACATGTTTATTTCTGCTGAAAAACACGTTTTGACACTTTCAGCACACTGGGGTTAAGACCTGAGTGTGTAGGCTCTTCTGAGCCTTGCAGTTACATAGGGATACAGCTGTCTGAAAAAACGCGTTTATTTCGGGCTGAAAAACACGTTTTGAAAAGTGTGCTGTTACTGCCCCATAACATACATGGGGTTGACCAAACTTGCAGAAACATGTTTATTTCTGCTGAAAAACACGTTTTGGCACTTTCTGCACACTGGGGTTAAGACCTGAGTGTGTAGGCTCTTCTGAGCCTTGCAGTTACATAGGGATACAGCTGTCTGAAAAAACGTGTTTATTTCGGGCTGAAAAACACGTTTTGAAAAGTGTGCTGTTACTGCCCAATAACTTACATGGGGTTGACCAAACTTGCAGAAACATGTTTATTTCTGCTGAAAAACACGTTTTGACACTTTCAGCACACTGGGGTTAAGACCTGAGTGTGTAGGCTCTTCTGAGCCTTGCAGTTACATAGGGATACAGCTGTCTGAAAAAACGTGTTTATTTCGGGCTGAAAAACACGTTTTGAAAAGTGAGCTGTTACTGCCCCATAAGTTACATGGGGTTGACCAAACTTGCAGAAACATGTTTATTTCTGCTGAAAAACACGTTTTGACACTTTCAGCACACTGGGGTTAAGACCTGAGTGTGTAGGCTCTTCTGAGCCTTGCAGTTACATAGGGATACAGCTGTCTGAAAAAACGCGTTTATTTCGGGCTGAAAAACACGTTTTGAAAAGTGAGCTGTTACTGCCCCATAAGTTACATGGGATTGACCAAACTTGCAGAAACATGTTTATTTCTGCTGAAAAACACGTTTTGACACTTTCAGCACACTGGGGTTAAGAACTGAGTGTGTGGGCTCTTCTGAGCCTTGCAGTTACATAGGGATACAGCTGTCTGAAAAATGCGTTTATTTCGGGCTGAAAAACACGTTTTTAAAAGTGTGCTGTTACTGCCCCATAACATACATGGGGTTGACCAAACTTGCAGAAACATGTTTATTTCTGCTGAAAAACACGTCTTGACACTTTCAGCACACTGGGGTTAAGACCTGAGTGTGTGGGCTCTTCTGAGCCTTGCAGGTACATAGGGATACAGCTGTCTGAAAAAACGTGTTTATTTCGGGCTGAAAAACACGTTTTGAAAAGTGTGCTGTTACTGCCCCATAACATACATGGGGTTGACCAAACTTGCAGAAACATGTTTATTTCTGCTGAAAAACACGTCTTGACACTTTCAGCACACTGGGGTTAAGACCTGAGTGTGTGGGCTCTTCTGAGCCTTGCAGGTACATAGGGATACAGCTGTCTGAAAAAACGTGTTTATTTCGGGCTGAAAAACACGTTTTGAAAAGTGAGCTGTTACTGCCCCATAAGTTACATGGGGTTGACCAAACTTGCAGAAACATGTTTATTTCTGCTGAAAAACACGTTTTGACACTTTCAGCACACTGGGGTTAAGACCTGAGTGTGTGGGCTCTTCTGAGCCTTGCAGTTACATAGGGATACAGCTGTCTGAAAAAACGTGTTTATTTCGGGCTGAAAAACACGTTTTGAAAAGTGAGCTGTTACTGCCCCATAAGTTACATGGGGTTGACCAAACTTGCAGAAACATGTTTATTTCTGCTGAAAAACACGTTTTGACACTTTCAGCACACTGGGGTTAAGACCTGAGTGTGTGGGCTCTTCTGAGCCTTGCAGTTACATAGGGATACAGCTGTCTGAAAAAACGTGTTTATTTCGGGCTGAAAAACACGTTTTGAAAAGTGTGCTGTTACTGCCCCATAACATACATGGGGTTGACCAAACTTGCAGAAACATGTTTATTTCTGCTGAAAAACACGTTTTGGCACTTTCTGCACACTGGGGTTAAGACCTGAGTGTGTAGGCTCTTCTGAGCCTTGCAGTTACATAGGGATACAGCTGTCTGAAAAAACGTGTTTATTTCGGGCTGAAAAACACGTTTTGAAAAGTGTGCTGTTACTGCCCCATAACTTACATGGGGTTGACCAAACTTGCAGAAACATGTTTATTTCTGCTGAAAAACACGTTTTGACACTTTCAGCACACTGGGGTTAAGACCTGAGTGTGTGGGCTCTTCTGAGCCTTGCAGGTACATAGGGATACAGCTGTCTGAAAAAACGTGTTTATTTCGGGCTGAAAAACACGTTTTGAAAAGTGTGCTGTTACTGCCCCATAACATACATGGGGTTGACCAAACTTGCAGAAACATGTTTATTTCTGCTGAAAAACACGTCTTGACACTTTCAGCACACTGGGGTTAAGACCTGAGTGTGTGGGCTCTTCTGAGCCTTGCAGGTACATAGGGATACAGCTGTCTGAAAAAACGTGTTTATTTCGGGCTGAAAAACACGTTTTGAAAAGTGAGCTGTTACTGCCCCATAAGTTACATGGGGTTGACCAAACTTGCAGAAACATGTTTATTTCTGCTGAAAAACACGTTTTGACACTTTCAGCACACTGGGGTTAAGACCTGAGTGTGTGGGCTCTTCTGAGCCTTGCAGTTACATAGGGATACAGCTGTCTGAAAAAACGTGTTTATTTCGGGCTGAAAAACACGTTTTGAAAAGTGAGCTGTTACTGCCCCATAAGTTACATGGGGTTGACCAAACTTGCAGAAACATGTTTATTTCTGCTGAAAAACACGTTTTGACACTTTCAGCACACTGGGGTTAAGACCTGAGTGTGTGGGCTCTTCTGAGCCTTGCAGTTACATAGGGATACAGCTGTCTGAAAAAACGTGTTTATTTCGGGCTGAAAAACACGTTTTGAAAAGTGTGCTGTTACTGCCCCATAACATACATGGGGTTGACCAAACTTGCAGAAACATGTTTATTTCTGCTGAAAAACACGTTTTGGCACTTTCTGCACACTGGGGTTAAGACCTGAGTGTGTAGGCTCTTCTGAGCCTTGCAGTTACATAGGGATACAGCTGTCTGAAAAAACGTGTTTATTTCGGGCTGAAAAACACGTTTTGAAAAGTGTGCTGTTACTGCCCCATAACTTACATGGGGTTGACCAAACTTGCAGAAACATGTTTATTTCTGCTGAAAAACACGTTTTGACACTTTCAGCACACTGGGGTTAAGACCTGAGTGTGTGGGCTCTTCTGAGCCTTGCAGGTACATAGGGATACAGCTGTCTGAAAAAACGTGTTTATTTCGGGCTGAAAAACACGTTTTGAAAAGTGAGCTGTTACTGCCCCATAAGTTACATGGGGTTGACCAAACTTGCAGAAACATGTTTATTTCTGCTGAAAAACACGTTTTGACACTTTCAGCACACTGGGGTTAAGACCTGAGTGTGTGGGCTCTTCTGAGCCTTGCAGTTACATAGGGATACAGCTGTCTGAAAAAACGTGTTTATTTCGGGCTGAAAAACACGTTTTGAAAAGTGAGCTGTTACTGCCCCATAAGTTACATGGGGTTGACCAAACTTGCAGAAACATGTTTATTTCTGCTGAAAAACACGTTTTGACACTTTCAGCACACTGGGGTTAAGACCTGAGTGTGTGGGCTCTTCTGAGCCTTGCAGTTACATAGGGATACAGCTGTCTGAAAAAACGCGTTTATTTCAGGCTGAAAAACACGTTTTGAAAAGTGTGCTGTTACTGCCCCATAACATACATGGGTTGACCAAACTTGCAGAAACATGTTTATTTCTGCTGAAAAACACGTTTTGGCACTTTCTGCACACTGGGGTTAAGACCTGAGTGTGTAGGCTCTTCTGAGCCTTGCAGTTACATAGGGATACAGCTGTCTGAAAAAACGTGTTTATTTCGGGCTGAAAAACACGTTTTGAAAAGTGTGCTGTTACTGCCCAATAACTTACATGGGGTTGACCAAACTTGCAGAAACATGTTTATTTCTGCTGAAAAACACGTTTTGACACTTTCAGCACACTGGGGTTAAGACCTGAGTGTGTAGGCTCTTCTGGAGCCTTGCAGTTACATAGGGATACAGCTGTCTGAAAAAACGCGTTATTTCGGGCTGAAAAACACGTTTTGAAAAGTGTGCTGTTACTGCCCCATAACATACATGGGGTTGACCAAACTTGCAGAAACATGTTTATTTCTGCTGAAAAACACGTTTTGGCACTTTCTGCACACTGGGGTTAAGACCTGAGTGTGTAGGCTCTTCTGAGCCTTGCAGTTACATAGGGATACAGCTGTCTGAAAAAACGTGTTTATTTCGGGCTGAAAAACACGTTTTGAAAAGTGTGCTGTTACTGCCCAATAACTTACATGGGTTGACCAAACTTGCAGAAACATGTTTATTTCTGCTGAAAAACACGTTTTGACACTTTCAGCACACTGGGGTTAAGACCTGAGTGTGTAGGCTCTTCTGAGCCTTGCAGTTACATAGGGATACAGCTGTCTGAAAAAACGTGTTTATTTCGGGCTGAAAAACACGTTTTGAAAAGTGAGCTGTTACTGCCCCATAAGTTACATGGGGTTGACCAAACTTGCAGAAACATGTTTATTTCTGCTGAAAAACACGTTTTGACACTTTCAGCACACTGGGGTTAAGACCTGAGTGTGTAGGCTCTTCTGAGCCTTGCAGTTACATAGGGATACAGCTGTCTGAAAAAACGCGTTTATTTCGGCTGAAAAACACGTTTTGAAAAGTGAGCTGTTACTGCCCCATAAGTTACATGGGATTGACCAAACTTGCAGAAACATGTTTATTTCTGCTGAAAAACACGTTTTGACACTTTCAGCACACTGGGGTTAAGAACTGAGTGTGTGGGCTCTTCTGAGCCTTGCAGTTACATAGGGATACAGCTGTCTGAAAAATGCGTTTATTTCGGGCTGAAAAACACGTTTTTAAAAGTGTGCTGTTACTGCCCCATAACATACATGGGGTTGACCAAACTTGCAGAAACATGTTTATTTCTGCTGAAAAACACGTCTTGACACTTTCAGCACACTGGGGTTAAGACCTGAGTGTGTGGGCTCTTCTGAGCCTTGCAGGTACATAGGGATACAGCTGTCTGAAAAACGTGTTTATTTCGGGCTGAAAAACACGTTTTGAAAAGTGTGCTGTTACTGCCCCATAACATACATGGGGTTGACCAAACTTGCAGAAACATGTTTATTTCTGCTGAAAAACACGTCTTGACACTTTCAGCACACTGGGGTTAAGACCTGAGTGTGTGGGCTCTTCTGAGCCTTGCAGGTACATAGGGATACAGCTGTCTGAAAAAACGTGTTTATTTCGGGCTGAAAAACACGTTTGAAAAAGTGAGCTGTTACTGCCCCATAAGTTACATGGGGTTGACCAAACTTGCAGAAACATGTTTATTTCTGCTGAAAAAACACGTTTTGACACTTTCAGCACACTGGGGTTAAGACCTGAGTGTGTGGGCTCTTCTGAGCCTTGCAGTTACATAGGGATACAGCTGTCTGAAAAAACGTGTTTATTTCGGGCTGAAAAACACGTTTTGAAAAGTGAGCTGTTACTGCCCCATAAGTTACATGGGGTTGACCAAACTTGCAGAAACATGTTTATTTCTGCTGAAAAACACGTTTTGACACTTTCAGCACACTGGGGTTAAGACCTGAGTGTGTGGGCTCTTCTGAGCCTTGCAGTTACATAGGGATACAGCTGTCTGAAAAAACGTGTTTATTTCGGGCTGAAAAACACGTTTTGAAAAGTGTGCTGTTACTGCCCCATAACATACATGGGGTTGACCAAACTTGCAGAAACATGTTTATTTCTGCTGAAAAACACGTTTTGGCACTTTCTGCACACTGGGGTTAAGACCTGAGTGTGTAGGCTCTTCTGAGCCTTGCAGTTACATAGGGATACAGCTGTCTGAAAAAACGTGTTTATTTCGGGCTGAAAAACACGTTTTGAAAAGTGTGCTGTTACTGCCCCATAACTTACATGGGGTTGACCAAACTTGCAGAAACATGTTTATTTCTGCTGAAAAACACGTTTTGACACTTTCAGCACACTGGGGTTAAGACCTGAGTGTGTGGGCTCTTCTGAGCCTTGCAGGTACATAGGGATACAGCTGTCTGAAAAAACGTGTTTATTTCGGGCTGAAAACACGTTTTGAAAAGTGAGCTGTTACTGCCCCATAAGTTACATGGGGTTGACCAAACTTGCAGAAACATGTTTATTTCTGCTGAAAAACACGTTTTGACACTTTCAGCACACTGGGGTTAAGACCTGAGTGTGTGGGCTCTTCTGAGCCTTGCAGTTACATAGGGATACAGCTGTCTGAAAAAACGCGTTTATTTCAGGCTGAAAAACACGTTTTGAAAAAGTGTGCTGTTACTGCCCCATAACATACATGGGGTTGACCAAACTTGCAGAAACATGTTTATTTCTGCTGAAAAACACGTTTTGGCACTTTCTGCACACTGGGGTTAAGACCTGAGTGTGTAGGCTCTTCTGAGCCTTGCAGTTACATAGGGATACAGCTGTCTGAAAAAACGTGTTTATTTCGGGCTGAAAAACACGTTTTGAAAAGTGTGCTGTTACTGCCCAATAACTTACATGGGGTTGACCAAACTTGCAGAAACATGTTTATTTCTGCTGAAAAACACGTTTTGACACTTTCAGCACACTGGGGTTAAGACCTGAGTGTGTAGGCTCTTCTGAGCCTTGCAGTTACATAGGGATACAGCTGTCTGAAAAAACGCGTTTATTTCGGGCTGAAAAACACGTTTTGAAAAGTGTGCTGTTACTGCCCCATAACATACATGGGGTTGACCAAACTTGCAGAAACATGTTTATTTCTGCTGAAAAACACGTTTTGGCACTTTCTGCACACTGGGGTTAAGACCTGAGTGTGTAGGCTCTTCTGAGCCTTGCAGTTACATAGGGATACAGCTGTCTGAAAAAACGTGTTATTTCGGGCTGAAAAACACGTTTTGAAAAGTGTGCTGTTACTGCCCAATAACTTACATGGGGTTGACCAAACTTGCAGAAACATGTTTATTTCTGCTGAAAAACACGTTTTGACACTTTCAGCACACTGGGGTTAAGACCTGAGTGTGTAGGCTCTTCTGAGCCTTGCAGTTACATAGGGATACAGCTGTCTGAAAAAACGTGTTTATTTCGGGCTGAAAAACACGTTTTGAAAAGTGAGCTGTTACTGCCCCATAAGTTACATGGGGTTGACCAAACTTGCAGAAACATGTTTATTTCTGCTGAAAAACACGTTTTGACACTTTCAGCACACTGGGGTTAAGACCTGAGTGTGTAGGCTCTTCTGAGCCTTGCAGGTACATAGGGATACAGCTGTCTGAAAAAACGCGTTTATTTCGGGCTGAAAAACACGTTTTGAAAAGTGAGCTGTTACTGCCCCATAAGTTACATGGGATTGACCAAACTTGCAGAAACATGTTTATTTCTGCTGAAAAACACGTTTTGACACTTTCAGCACACTGGGGTTAAGAACTGAGTGTGTGGGCTCTTCTGAGCCTTGCAGTTACATAGGGATACAGCTGTCTGAAAAATGCGTTTATTTCGGGCTGAAAAACACGTTTTAAAAGTGTGCTGTTACTGCCCCATAACATACATGGGGTTGACCAAACTTGCAGAAACATGTTTATTTCTGCTGAAAAACACGTCTTGACACTTTCAGCACACTGGGGTTAAGACCTGAGTGTGTGGGCTCTTCTGAGCCTTGCAGGTACATAGGGATACAGCTGTCTGAAAAAACGTGTTTATTTCGGGCTGAAAAACACGTTTTGAAAAGTGAGCTGTTACTGCCCCATAAGTTACATGGGGTTGACCAAACTTGCAGAAACATGTTTATTTCTGCTGAAAAACACGTTTTGACACTTTCAGCACACTGGGGTTAAGACCTGAGTGTGTGGGCTCTTCTGAGCCTTGCAGTTACATAGGGATACAGCTGTCTGAAAAAACGTGTTTATTTCGGGCTGAAAAACACATTTTGAAAAGTGAGCTGTTACTGCCCCATAAGTTACATGGGGTTGACCAAACTTGCAGAAACATGTTTATTTCTGCTGAAAAACACGTTTTGACACTTTCAGCACACTGGGGTTAAGACCTGAGTGTGTAGGCTCTTCTGAGCCTTGCAGTTACATAGGGATACAGCTGTCTGAAAAAACGCGTTTATTTCGGGCTGAAAAACACGTTTTGAAAAGTGTGCTGTTACTGCCCCATAACTTACATGGGGTTGACCAAACTTGCAGAAACATGTTTATTTCTGCTGAAAAACACGTTTTGACACTTTCAGCACACTGGGGTTAAGACCTGAGTGTGTAGGCTCTTCTGAGCCTTGCAGTTACATAGGGATACAGCTGTCTGAAAAAACGCGTTTATTTCGGGCTGAAAAACACGTTTTGAAAAGTGTGCTGTTACTGCCCCATAACATACATGGGGTTGACCAAACTTGCAGAAACATGTTTATTTCTGCTGAAAAACACGTTTTGACACTTTCAGCACACTGGGGTTAAGACCTGAGTGTGTGGGCTCTTCTGAGCCTTGCAGTTACATAGGGATACAGCTGTCTGAAAAAACGTGTTTATTTCGGGCTGAAAAACACGTTTTGAAAAGTGAGCTGTTACTGCCCCATAAGTTACATGGGGTTGACCAAACTTGCAGAAACATGTTTATTTCTGCTGAAAAACACGTTTTGACACTTTCAGCACACTGGGGTTAAGACCTGAGTGTGTAGGCTCTTCTGAGCCTTGCAGTTACATAAGGATACAGCTGTCTGAAAAAACGCGTTTATTTCGGCGGGCTGAAAAACACGTTTTGAAAAGTGTGCTGTTACTGCCCCATAACTTACATGGGGTTGACCAAACTTGCAGAAACATGTTTATTTCTGCTGAAAAACACGTTTTGACACTTTCAGCACACTGGGGTTAAGACCTGGAGTGTGTGGGCTCTTCTGAGCCTTGCAGTTACATAGGGATACAGCTGTCTGAAAAAACGCGTTTATTTCGGGCTGAAAAACACGTTTTGAAAAGTGAGCTGTTACTGCCCCATAAGTTAAATGGGGTTGACCAAACTTGCAGAAACATGTTTATTTCTGCTGAAAAACACGTTTTGACACTTTCAGCACACTGGGGTTATGACCTGAGTGTGTGGGCTCTTCTGAGCCTTGCAGTTACATAGGGATACAGCTATCTGAAAAAACGCGTTTATTTCGGGCTGAAAAACACGTTTTGAAAAGTTTGCTGTTACTGCGCCATAACTTACATGGGTGTGACCAAACTTGCAGAAACATGTTTATTTCTGCTGAAAAATATGTTTTGACACTTTCAGCACACTGGGGTTAAGACCTGAGTGTGTGGGCTCTTCTGAGCCTTGCAGTTACATAGGGATACAGCTGTCTGAAAAAACGTGTTTATTTCGGGCTGAAAAACACGTTTTGAAAAGTGAGCTGTTACTGCCCCATAAGTTACATGGGGTTGACCAAACTTGCAGAAACATGTTTATTTCTGCTTAAAAACACGTTTTGACACTTTCAGCACACTGGGGTTAACACCTGAGTGTGTAGGCTCTTCTGAGCCTTGCAGTTACATAGGGATACAGCTGTCTGAAAAAACGCGTTTATTTCGGGCTGAAAAACACGTTTTGAAAAGTGTGCTGTTACTGCCCCATAACTTACATGGGGTTGACCAAACATGCAGAAACATGTTTATTTCTGCTGAAAAACACGTTTTGACACTTTCAGCACACTGGGGTTAAGACCTGAGTGTGTGGGCTCTTCTGAGCCTTGCAGTTACATAGGGATACAGCTGTCTGAAAAAACGCGTTTATTTCGGGCTGAAAAACACGTTTTGATAAGTGTGCTGTTACTGCCCCATAACTTACATGGGGTTGACCAAACTTGCAGAAACATGTTTATTTCTGCTGAAAAACACGTTTTGACACTTTCAGCACACTGGGGTTAAGACCTGAGTGTGTGGGCTCTTCTGAGCCTTGCAGTTACATAGGGATACAGCTGTCTGAAAAAACGCGTTTATTTCGGGCTGAAAAACACGTTTTGAAAAGTGAGCTGTTACTGCCCCATAAGTTACATGGGGTTGACCAAACTTGCAGAAACATGTTTATTTCTGCTGAAAAACATGTTTTGACACTTTCAGCACACTGGGGTTATGACCTGAGTGTATGGGCTCTTCTGAGCCTTGCAGTTACATAGGGATACAGCTATCTGAAAAAACGCGTTTATTTCGGGCTGAAAAACACGTTTTGAAAAGTTTGCTGTTACTGCCCCATAACTTACATGGGTGTGACCAAACTTGCAGAAACATGTTTATTTCTGCTGAAAAATATGTTTTGACAGTTTCAGCACACTGGGGTTAAGACCTGAGTGTGTGGGCTCTTCTGAGCCTTGCAGTTACATAGGGATACAGCTGTCTGAAAAAACGCGTTTATTTCGGGCTGAAAAACACGTTTTGAAAAGTGTGCTGTTACTGCCCCATAAGTTACATGGGGTTGACCAAACTTGCAGAAACATGTTTATTTCTGCTGAAAAACACGTTTTGACACTTTCAGCACACTGGGGTTAAGACCTGAGTGTGTAGGCTCTTCTGAGCCTTGCAGTTACATAGGGATACAGCTGTCTGAAAAAACGCGTTTATTTCGGGCTGAAAAACACGTTTTGAAAAGTGTGCTGTTACTGCCCCATAACATACATGGGGTTGACCAAACTTGCAGAAACATGTTTATTTCTGCTGAAAAACACGTTTTGGCACTTTCTGCACACTGGGGTTAAGACCTGAGTGTGTAGGCTCTTCTGAGCCTTGCAGTTACATAGGGATACAGCTGTCTGAAAAAACGTGTTTATTTCGGGCTGAAAAACACGTTTTGAAAAGTGAGCTGTTACTGCCCCATAAGTTACATGGGGTTGACCAAACTTGCAGAAACATGTTTATTTCTGCTGAAAAACACGTTTTGACACTTTCAGCACACTGGGGTTAAGACCTGAGTGTGTAGGCTCTTCTGAGCCTTGCAGTTACATAGGGATACAGCTGTCTGAAAAAACGCGTTTATTTCGGGCTGAAAAACACGTTTTGAAAAGTGAGCTGTTACTGCCCCATAAGTTACATGGGGTTGACCAAACTTGCAGAAACATGTTTATTTCTGCTGAAAACACGTTTTGACACTTTCAGCACACTGGGGTTAAGACCTGAGTGTGTGGGCTCTTCTGAGCCTTGCAGTTACATAGGGATACAGCTGTCTGAAAAAACGCGTTTATTTCGGGCTGAAAAACACGTTTTGAAAAGTGTGCTGTTACTGCCCCATAACATACATGGGGTTGACCAAACTTGCAGAAACATGTTTATTTCTGCTGAAAAACACGTTTTGACACTTTCAGCACACTGGGGTTAAGACCTGAGTGTGTGGGCTCTTCTGAGCCTTGCAGTTACATAGGGATACAGCTGTCTGAAAAAACGTGTTTATTTCGGGCTGAAAAACACGTTTTGAAAAGTGAGCTGTTACTGCCCCATAAGTTACATGGGGTTGACCAAACTTGCAGAACATGTTTATTTCTGCTGAAAAACACGTTTTGACACTTTCAGCACACTGGGGTTAAGACCTGAGTGTGTAGGCTCTTCTGAGCCTTGCAGGTACATAGGGATACAGCTGTCTGAAAAAACGCGTTTATTTCGGGCTGAAAAACACGTTTTGAAAAGTGAGCTGTTACTGCCCCATAAGTTACATGGGATTGACCAAACTTGCAGAAACATGTTTATTTCTGCTGAAAAACACGTTTTGACACTTTCAGCACACTGGGGTTAAGAACTGAGTGTGTGGGCTCTTCTGAGCCTTGCAGTTACATAGGGATACAGCTGTCTGAAAAATGCGTTTATTTCGGGCTGAAAAACACGTTTTTAAAAGTGTGCTGTTACTGCCCCATAACATACATGGGGTTGACCAAACTTGCAGAAACATGTTTATTTCTGCTGAAAAACACGTCTTGACACTTTCAGCACACTGGGGTTAAGACCTGAGTGTGTGGGCTCTTCTGAGCCTTGCAGGTACATAGGGATACAGCTGTCTGAAAAAACGTGTTTATTTCGGGCTGAAAAACACGTTTTGAAAAGTGAGCTGTTACTGCCCCATAAGTTACATGGGGTTGACCAAACTTGCAGAAACATGTTTATTTCTGCTGAAAAACACGTTTTGACACTTTCAGCACACTGGGGTTAAGACCTGAGTGTGTGGGCTCTTCTGAGCCTTGCAGTTACATAGGGATACAGCTGTCTGAAAAAACGTGTTTATTTCGGGCTGAAAAACACATTTTGAAAAGTGAGCTGTTACTGCCCCATAAGTTACATGGGGTTGACCAAACTTGCAGAAACATGTTTATTTCTGCTGAAAAACACGTTTTGACACTTTCAGCACACTGGGGTTAAGACCTGAGTGTGTAGGCTCTTCTGAGCCTTGCAGTTACATAGGGATACAGCTGTCTGAAAAAACGCGTTTATTTCGGGCTGAAAAACACGTTTTGAAAAGTGTGCTGTTACTGCCCCATAACTTACATGGGGTTGACCAAACTTGCAGAAACATGTTTATTTCTGCTGAAAAACACGTTTTGACACTTTCAGCACACTGGGGTTAAGACCTGAGTGTGTAGGCTCTTCTGAGCCTTGCAGTTACATAGGGATACAGCTGTCTGAAAAAACGCGTTTATTTCGGGCTGAAAAACACGTTTTGAAAAGTGTGCTGTTACTGCCCCATAACATACATGGGGTTGACCAAACTTGCAGAAACATGTTTATTTCTGCTGAAAAACACGTTTTGACACTTTCAGCACACTGGGGTTAAGACCTGAGTGTGTGGGCTCTTCTGAGCCTTGCAGTTACATAGGGATACAGCTGTCTGAAAAACGTGTTTATTTCGGGCTGAAAAACACGTTTTGAAAAGTGAGCTGTTACTGCCCCATAAGTTACATGGGGTTGACCAAACTTGCAGAAACATGTTTATTTCTGCTGAAAAACACGTTTTGACACTTTCAGCACACTGGGGTTAAGACCTGAGTGTGTAGGCTCTTCTGAGCCTTGCAGTTACATAAGGATACAGCTGTCTGAAAAAACGCGTTTATTTCGGGCTGAAAAACACGTTTTGAAAAGTGTGCTGTTACTGCCCCATAACTTACATGGGGTTGACCAAACTTGCAGAAACATGTTTATTTCTGCTGAAAAACACGTTTTGACACTTTCAGCACACTGGGGTTAAGACCTGAGTGTGTGGGCTCTTCTGAGCCTTGCAGTTACATAGGGATACAGCTGTCTGAAAAAACGCGTTTATTTCGGGCTGAAAAACACGTTTTGAAAAGTGAGCTGTTACTGCCCCATAAGTTAAATGGGGTTGACCAAACTTGCAGAAACATGTTTATTTCTGCTGAAAAACACGTTTTGACACTTTCAGCACACTGGGGTTATGACCTGAGTGTGTGGGCTCTTCTGAGCCTTGCAGTTACATAGGGATACAGCTATCTGAAAAAACGCGTTTATTTCGGGCTGAAAAACACGTTTTGAAAAGTTTGCTGTTACTGCGCCATAACTTACATGGGTGTGACCAAACTTGCAGAAACATGTTTATTTCTGCTGAAAAATATGTTTTGACACTTTCAGCACACTGGGGTTAAGACCTGAGTGTGTGGGCTCTTCTGAGCCTTGCAGTTACATAGGGATACAGCTGTCTGAAAAAACGTGTTTATTTCGGGCTGAAAAACACGTTTTGAAAAGTGAGCTGTTACTGCCCCATAAGTTACATGGGGTTGACCAAACTTGCAGAAACATGTTTATTTCTGCTTAAAAACACGTTTTGACACTTTCAGCACACTGGGGTTAACACCTGAGTGTGTAGGCTCTTCTGAGCCTTGCAGTTACATAGGGATACAGCTGTCTGAAAAAACGCGTTTATTTCGGGCTGAAAAACACGTTTTGAAAAGTGTGCTGTTACTGCCCCATAACTTACATGGGGTTGACCAAACATGCAGAAACATGTTTATTTCTGCTGAAAAACACGTTTTGACACTTTCAGCACACTGGGGTTAAGACCTGAGTGTGTGGGCTCTTCTGAGCCTTGCAGTTACATAGGGATACAGCTGTCTGAAAAAACGCGTTTATTTCGGGCTGAAAAACACGTTTTGATAAGTGTGCTGTTACTGCCCCATAACTTACATGGGGTTGACCAAACTTGCAGAAACATGTTTATTTCTGCTGAAAAACACGTTTTGACACTTTCAGCACACTGGGGTTAAGACCTGAGTGTGTGGGCTCTTCTGAGCCTTGCAGTTACATAGGGATACAGCTGTCTGAAAAAACGCGTTTATTTCGGGCTGAAAAACACGTTTTGAAAAGTGAGCTGTTACTGCCCCATAAGTTACATGGGGTTGACCAAACTTGCAGAAACATGTTTATTTCTGCTGAAAAACATGTTTTGACACTTTCAGCACACTGGGGTTATGACCTGAGTGTATGGGCTCTTCTGAGCCTTGCAGTTACATAGGGATACAGCTATCTGAAAAAACGTGTTTATTTCGGGCTGAAAAACACGTTTTGAAAAGTTTGCTGTTACTGCCCCATAACTTACATGGGTGTGACCAAACTTGCAGAAACATGTTTATTTCTGCTGAAAAATATGTTTTGACAGTTTCAGCACACTGGGGTTAAGACCTGAGTGTGTGGGCTCTTCTGAGCCTTGCAGTTACATAGGGATACAGCTGTCTGAAAAAACGCGTTTATTTCGGGCTGAAAAACACGTTTTGAAAAGTGTGCTGTTACTGCCCCATAAGTTACATGGGGTTGACCAAACTTGCAGAAACATGTTTATTTCTGCTGAAAAACACGTTTTGACACTTTCAGCACACTGGGGTTAAGACCTGAGTGTGTAGGCTCTTCTGAGCCTTGCAGTTACATAGGGATACAGCTGTCTGAAAAAACGCGTTTATTTCGGGCTGAAAAACACGTTTTGAAAAGTGTGCTGTTACTGCCCCATAACATACATGGGGTTGACCAAACTTGCAGAAACATGTTTATTTCTGCTGAAAAACACGTTTTGGCACTTTCTGCACACTGGGGTTAAGACCTGAGTGTGTAGGCTCTTCTGAGCCTTGCAGTTACATAGGGATACAGCTGTCTGAAAAAACGTGTTTATTTCGGGCTGAAAAACACGTTTTGAAAAGTGAGCTGTTACTGCCCCATAAGTTACATGGGGTTGACCAAACTTGCAGAAACATGTTTATTTCTGCTGAAAAACACGTTTTGACACTTTCAGCACACTGGGGTTAAGACCTGAGTGTGTAGGCTCTTCTGAGCCTTGCAGTTACATAGGGATACAGCTGTCTGAAAAAACGCGTTTATTTCGGGCTGAAAAACACGTTTTGAAAAGTGAGCTGTTACTGCCCCATAAGTTACATGGGGTTGACCAAACTTGCAGAAACATGTTTATTTCTGCTGAAAAACACGTTTTGACACTTTCAGCACACTGGGGTTAAGACCTGAGTGTGTGGGCTCTTCTGAGCCTTGCAGTTACATAGGGATACAGCTGTCTGAAAAAACGCGTTTATTTCGGGCTGAAAAACACGTTTTGAAAAGTGAGCTGTTACTGCCCCATAAGTTAAATGGGGTTGACCAAACTTGCAGAAACATGTTTATTTCTGCTGAAAAACACGTTTTGACACTTTCAGCACACTGGGGTTAAGACCTGAGTGTGTGGGCTCTTCTGAGCCTTGCAGTTACATAGGGATACAGCTGTCTGAAAAAACGCGTTTATTTCGGGCTGAAAAACACGTCTTGAAAAGTGAGCTGTTACTGCCCCATAAGTTACATGGGGTTGACCAAACTTGCAGAAACATGTTTATTTCTGCTGAAAAACATGTTTTGACACTTTCAGCACACTGGGGTTATGACCTGAGTGTATGGGCTCTTCTGAGCCTTGCAGTTACATAGGGATACAGCTATCTGAAAAAACGCGTTTATTTCGGGCTGAAAAACACGTTTTGAAAAGTTTGCTGTTACTGCCCCATAACTTACATGGGTGTGACCAAACTTGCAGAAACATGTTTATTTCTGCTGAAAAATATGTTTTGACAGTTTCAGCACACTGGGGTTAAGACCTGAGTGTGTGGGCTCTTCTGAGCCTTGCAGTTACATAGGGATACAGCTGTCTGAAAAAACGTGTTTATTTCGGGCTGAAAAACACGTTTTGAAAAGTGAGCTGTTACTGCCCCATAAGTTACATGGGGTTGACCAAACTTGCAGAAACATGTTTATTTCTGCTGAAAAACATGTTTTGACACTTTCAGCACACTGGGGTTAAGAGCTGAGTGTGTGGGCTCTTCTGAGCCTTGCAGTTACATAGGGATACAGCTGTCTGAAAAAAAGCGTTTATTTCGGGCTGAAAAACACGTTTTGAAAAGTGTGCTGTTACTGCCCCATAACTTACATGGGGTTTTCCAAACTAGCAGAAACATGTTTATTTCTGCTGAAAAACACGTTTTGACACTTTCAGCACACTGGGGTTAAGACCTGAGTGTGTAGGCTCTTCTGAGCCTTGCAGTTACATAGGGATACAGCTGTCTGAAAAAACGCGTTTATTTCGGGCTGAAAAACACGTTTTGAAAAGTGTGCTGTTACTGCCCCATAAGTTACATGGGGTTGACCAAACTTGCAGAAACATGTTTATTTCTGCTGAAAAACACGTTTTGACACTTTCAGCACACTGGGGTTAAGACCTGAGTGTGTAGGCTCTTCTGAGCCTTGCAGTTACATAGGGATACAGCTGTCTGAAAAAACGCGTTTATTTCGGGCTGAAAAACACGTTTTGAAAAGTGTGCTGTTACTGCCCCATAACATACATGGGGTTGACCAAACTTGCAGAAACATGTTTATTTCTGCTGAAAAACACGTTTTGGCACTTTCTGCACACTGGGGTTAAGACCTGAGTATGTAGGCTCTTCTGAGCCTTGCAGTTACATAGGGATACAGCTGTCTGAAAAAACGCGTTTATTTCGGGCTGAAAAACACGTTTTGAAAAGTGTGCTGTTACTGCCCCATAACATACAGGGGGTTGACCAAACTTGCAGAAACATGTTTATTTCTGCTGAAAAACACGTTTTGACACTTTCAGCACACTGGGGTTAAGACCTGAGTGTGTGGGCTCTTCTGAGCCTTGCAGTTACATAGGGATACAGCTGTCTGAAAAAACGCGTTTATTTCGGGCTGAAAAACACGTTTTGAAAAGTGAGCTGTTACTGCCCCATAAGTTAAATGGGGTTGACCAAACTTGCAGAAACATGTTTATTTCTGCTTAAAAACACGTTTTGACACTTTCAGCACACTGGGGTTAACACCTGAGTGTGTAGGCTCTTCTGAGCCTTGCAGTTACATAGGGATACAGCTGTCTGAAAAAACGCGTTTATTTCGGGCTGAAAAACACGTTTTGAAAAGTGTGCTGTTACTGCCCCATAACTTACATGGGGTTGACCAAACATGCAGAAACATGTTTATTTCTGCTGAAAAACACGTTTTGACACTTTCAGCACACTGGGGTTAAGACCTGAGTGTGTGGGCTCTTCTGAGCCTTGCAGTTACATAGGGATACAGCTGTCTGAAAAAACGCGTTTATTTCGGGCTGAAAAACACGTTTTGAAAAGTGAGCTGTTACTGCCCCATAAGTTACATGGGGTTGACCAAACTTGCAGAAACATGTTTATTTCTGCTGAAAAACACGTTTTGACACTTTCAGCACACTGGGGTTAAGACCTGAGTGTGTAGGCTCTTCTGAGCCTTGCAGTTACATAGGGATACAGCTGTCTGAAAAAACGCGTTTATTTCGGGCTGAAAAACACGTTTTGAAAAGTGTGCTGTTACTGCCCCATAACATACATGGGGTTGACCAAACTTGCAGAAACATGTTTATTTCTGCTGAAAAACACGTTTTGGCACTTTCTGCACACTGGGGTTAAGACCTGAGTGTGTAGGCTCTTCTGAGCCTTGCAGTTACATAGGGATACAGCTGTCTGAAAAAACGTGTTTATTTCGGGCTGAAAAACACGTTTTGAAAAGTGTGCTGTTACTGCCCCATAACTTACATGGGGTTGACCAAACTTGGAGAAACATGTTTATTTCTGCTGAAAAACACGTTTTGACACTTTCAGCACACTGGGGTTAAGACCTGAGTGTGTAGGCTCTTCTGAGCCTTGCAGTTACATAGGGATACAGCTGTCTGAAAAAACGTGTTTATTTCGGGCTGAAAAACACGTTTTGAAAAGTGAGCTGTTACTGCCCCATAACATACATGGGGTTGACCAAACTTGCAGAAACATGTTTATTTCTGCTGAAAAACACGTTTTGACACTTTCAGCACACTGGGGTTAAGACCTGAGTGTGTAGGCTCTTCTGAGCCTTGCAGTTACATAGGGATACAGCTGTCTGAAAAAACGTGTTTATTTCGGGCTGAAAAACACGTTTTGAAAAGTGTGCTGTTACTGCCCCATAACTTACATGGGGTTGACCAAACTTGCAGAAACATGTTTATTTCTGCTGAAAAACACGTTTTGACACTTTCAGCACACTGGGGTTAAGACCTGAGTGTGTGGGCTCTTCTGAGCCTTGCAGTTACATAGGGATACAGCTGTCTGAAAAAACGCGTTTATTTCGGGCTGAAAAACACGTTTTGAAAAGTGAGCTGTTACTGCCCCATAAGTTAAATGGGGTTGACCAAACTTGCAGAAACATGTTTATTTCTGCTGAAAAACACGTTTTGACACTTTCAGCACACTGGGGTTATGACCTGAGTGTGTGGGCTCTTCTGAGCCTTGCAGTTACATAGGGATACAGCTATCTGAAAAAACGCGTTTATTTCGGGCTGAAAAACACGTTTTGAAAAGTTTGCTGTTACTGCCCCATAACTTACATGGGTGTGACCAAACTTGCAGAAACATGTTTATTTCTGCTGAAAAATATGTTTTGACACTTTCAGCACACTGGGGTTAAGACCTGAGTGTGTGGGCTCTTCTGAGCCTTGCAGTTACATAGGGATACAGCTGTCTGAAAAAACATGTTTATTTCGGGCTGAAAAACACGTTTTGAAAAGTGAGCTGTTACTGCACCATAAGTTACATGGCGTTGACCAAACTTGCAGAAACATATTTATTTCTGCTGAAAAACACGTTTTGACACTTTCAGCACACTGGGGTTAACACCTGAGTGTGTAGGCTCTTCTGAGCCTTGCAGTTACATAGGGATACAGCTGTCTGAAAAAACGCGTTTATTTCGGGCTGAAAAACACGTTTTGAAAAGTGTGCTGTTACTGCCCCATAACTTACATGGGGTTGACCAAACATGCAGAAACATGTTTATTTCTGCTGAAAAACACGTTTTGACACTTTCAGCACACTGGGGTTAAGACCTGAGTGTGTGGGCTCTTCTGAGCCTTGCAGTTACATAGGGATACAGCTTTCTGAAAAAACGCGTTTATTTCGGGCTGAAAAACACGTTTTGAAAAGTGTGCTGTTACTGCCCCATAACTTACATGGGGTTGACCAAACTTGCAGAAACATGTTTATTTCTGCTGAAAAACACGTTTTGACACTTTCAGCACACTGGGGTTAAGACCTGAGTGTGTGGGCTCTTCTGAGCCTTGCAGTTACATAGGGATACAGCTGTCTGAAAAAACGCGTTTATTTCGGGCTGAAAAACACGTTTTGAAAAGTGAGCTGTTACTGCCCCATAAGTTACATGGGGTTGACCAAACTTGCAGAAACATGTTTATTTCTGCTGAAAAACATGTTTTGACACTTTCAGCACACTGGGGTTATGACCTGAGTGTATGGGCTCTTCTGAGCCTTGCAGTTACATAGGGATACAGCTATCTGAAAAAACGCGTTTATTTCGGGCTGAAAAACACGTTTTGAAAAGTTTGCTGTTACTGCCCCATAACTTACATGGGTGTGACCAAACTTGCAGAAACATGTTTATTTCTGCTGAAAAATATGTTTTGACAGTTTCAGCACACTGGGGTTAAGACCTGAGTGTGTGGGCTCTTCTGAGCCTTGCAGTTACATAGGGATACAGCTGTCTGAAAAAAAGCGTTTATTTCGGGCTGAAAAACACGTTTTGAAAAGTGTGCTGTTACTGCCCCATAACTTACATGGGGTTTTCCAAACTTGCAGAAACATGTTTATTTCTGCTGAAAAACACGTTTTGACACTTTCAGCACACTGGGGTTAAGACCTGAGTGTGTAGGCTCTTCTGAGCCTTGCAGTTACATAGGGATACAGCTGTCTGAAAAAACGCGTTTATTTCGGGCTGAAAAACACGTTTTGAAAAGTGAGCTGTTACTGCCCCATAAGTTAAATGGGGTTGACCAAACTTGCAGAAACATGTTTATTTCTGCTGAAAAACACGTTTTGACACTTTCAGCACACTGGGGTTATGACCTGAGTGTGTGGGCTCTTCTGAGCCTTGCAGTTACATAGGGATACAGCTATCTGAAAAAACGCGTTTATTTCGGGCTGAAAAACACGTTTTGAAAAGTTTGCTGTTACTGCCCCCTAACTTACATGGGTGTGACCAAACTTGCAGAAACATGTTTATTTCTGCTGAAAAATATGTTTTGACACTTTCAGCACACTGGGGTTAAGACCTGAGTGTGTGGGCTCTTCTGAGCCTTGCAGTTACATAGGGATACAGCTGTCTGAAAAAACATGTTTATTTCGGGCTGAAAAACACGTTTTGAAAAGTGAGCTGTTACTGCACCATAAGTTACATGGCGTTGACCAAACTTGCAGAAACATGTTTATTTCTGCTGAAAAACACGTTTTGACACTTTCAGCACACTGGGGTTAAGACCTGAGTGTGTGGGCTCTTCTGAGCCTTGCAGTTACATAGGGATACAGCTGTCTGAAAAAACGCGTTTATTTCGGGCTGAAAAACAAGTTTTGAAAAGTGTGGTGTTACTGCCCCATAACTTACATGGGGTTAACCAAACTTGCAGAAACATGTTTATTTCTGCTTAAAAACACGTTTTGACACTTTCAGCACACTGGGGTTAACACCTGAGTGTGTAGGCTCTTCTGAGCCTTGCAGTTACATAGGGATACAGCTGTCTGAAAAAACGCGTTTATTTCGGGCTGAAAAACACGTTTTGAAAAGTGTGCTGTTACTGCCCCATAACTTACATGGGGTTGACCAAACATGCAGAAACATGTTTATTTCTGCTGAAAAACACGTTTTGACACTTTCAGCACACTGGGGTTAAGACCTGAGTGTGTGGGCTCTTCTGAGCCTTGCAGTTACATAGGGATACAGCTGTCTGAAAAAACGCGTTTATTTCGGGCTGAAAAACACGTTTTGAAAAGTGTGCTGTTACTGCCCCATAACATACATGGGGTTGACCAAACTTGCAGAAACATGTTTATTTCTGCTGAAAAACACGTTTTGGCACTTTCTGCACACTGGGGTTAAGACCTGAGTGTGTAGGCTCTTCTGAGCCTTGCAGTTACATAGGGATACAGCTTTCTGAAAAAACGCGTTTATTTCGGGCTGAAAAACACGTTTTGAAAAGTCTGCTGTTACTGCCCCATAACTTACATGGGGTTGACCAAACTTGCAGAAACATGTTTATTTCTGCTGAAAAACACGTTTTGACACTTTCAGCACACTGGGGTTAAGACCTGAGTGTGTGGGCTCTTCTGAGCCTTGCAGTTACATAGGGATACAGCTGTCTGAAAAAACGCGTTTATTTCGGGCTGAAAAACACGTTTTGAAAAGTGAGCTGTTACTGCCCCATAAGTTACATGGGGTTGACCAAACTTGCAGAAACATGTTTATTTCTGCTGAAAAACATGTTTTGACACTTTCAGCACACTGGGGTTATGACCTGAGTGTATGGGCTCTTCTGAGCCTTGCAGTTACATAGGGATACAGCTATCTGAAAAAACGCGTTTATTTCGGGCTGAAAAACACGTTTTGAAAAGTTTGCTGTTACTGCCCCATAACTTACATGGGTGTGACCAAACTTGCAGAAACATGTTTATTTCTGCTGAAAAATATGTTTTGACAGTTTCAGCACACTGGGGTTAAGACCTGAGTGTGTGGGCTCTTCTGAGCCTTGCAGTTACATAGGGATACAGCTGTCTGAAAAAAAGCGTTTATTTCGGGCTGAAAAACACGTTTTGAAAAGTGTGCTGTTACTGCCCCATAACTTACATGGGGTTTTCCAAACTTGCAGAAACATGTTTATTTCTGCTGAAAAACACGTTTTGACACTTTCAGCACACTGGGGTTAAGACCTGAGTGTGTAGGCTCTTCTGAGCCTTGCAGTTACATGGGGATACAGCTGTCTGAAAAAACGCGTTTATTTCGGGCTGAAAAACACGTTTTGAAAAGTGTGCTGTTACTGCCCCATAACTTACATGGGGTTGACCAAACTTGCAGAAACATGTTTATTTCTGCTGAAAAACACGTTTTGACACTTTCAGCACACTGGGGTTAAGACCTGAGTGTGTAGGCTCTTCTGAGCCTTGCAGTTACATAGGGATACAGCTGTCTGAAAAAACGCGTTTATTTCGGGCTGAAAAACACGTTTTGAAAAGTGAGCTGTTACTGCCCCATAAGTTACATGGGATTGACCAAACTTGCAGAAACATGTTTATTTCTGCTGAAAAACACGTTTTGACACTTTCAGCACACTGGGGTTAAGAACTGAGTGTGTGGGCTCTTCTGAGCCTTGCAGTTACATAGGGATACAGCTGTCTGAAAAATGCGTTTATTTCGGGCTGAAAAACACGTTTTTAAAAGTGTGCTGTTACTGCCCCATAACATACATGGGGTTGACCAAACTTGCAGAAACATGTTTATTTCTGCTGAAAAACACGTCTTGACACTTTCAGCACACTGGGGTTAAGACCTGAGTGTGTGGGCTCTTCTGAGCCTTGCAGGTACATAGGGATACAGCTGTCTGAAAAAACGTGTTTATTTCGGGCTGAAAAACACGTTTTGAAAAGTGAGCTGTTACTGCCCCATAAGTTACATGGGATTGACCAAACTTGCAGAAACATGTTTATTTCTGCTGAAAAACACGTTTTGACACTTTCAGCACACTGGGGTTAAGAACTGAGTGTGTGGGCTCTTCTGAGCCTTGCAGTTACATAGGGATACAGCTGTCTGAAAAATGCGTTTATTTCGGGCTGAAAAACACGTTTTTAAAAGTGTGCTGTTACTGCCCCATAACATACATGGGGTTGACCAAACTTGCAGAAACATGTTTATTTCTGCTGAAAAACACGTCTTGACACTTTCAGCACACTGGGGTTAAGACCTGAGTGTGTGGGCTCTTCTGAGCCTTGCAGGTACATAGGGATACAGCTGTCTGAAAAAACGTGTTTATTTCGGGCTGAAAAACACGTTTTGAAAAGTGAGCTGTTACTGCCCCATAAGTTACATGGGGTTGACCAAACTTGCAGAAACATGTTTATTTCTGCTGAAAAACACGTTTTGACACTTTCAGCACACTGGGGTTAAGACCTGAGTGTGTGGGCTCTTCTGAGCCTTGCAGTTACATAGGGATACAGCTGTCTGAAAAAACGCGTTTATTTCGGGCTGAAAAACACGTTTTGAAAAGTGTGCTGTTACTGCCCCATAACTTACATGGGGTTGACCAAACTTGCAGAAACATGTTTATTTCTGCTGAAAAACACGTTTTGACACTTTCAGCACACTGGGGTTAAGACCTGAGTGTGTAGGCTCTTCTGAGCCTTGCAGTTACATAGGGATACAGCTGTCTGAAAAAACGTGTTTATTTCGGGCTGAAAAACACGTTTTGAAAAGTGAGCTGTTACTGCCCCATAAGTTACATGGGGTTGACCAAACTTGCAGAAACATGTTTATTTCTGCTGAAAAACACGTTTTGACACTTTCAGCACACTGGGGTTAAGACCTGAGTGTGTGGGCTCTTCTGAGCCTTGCAGTTACATAGGGATACAGCTGTCTGAAAAAACGCGTTTATTTCGGGCTGAAAAACACGTTTTGAAAAGTGAGCTGTTACTGCCCCATAAGTTACATGGGATTGACCAAACTTGCAGAAACATGTTTATTTCTGCTGAAAAACACGTTTTGACACTTTCAGCACACTGGGGTTAAGAACTGAGTGTGTGGGCTCTTCTGAGCCTTGCAGTTACATAGGGATACAGCTGTCTGAAAAATGCGTTTATTTCGGGCTGAAAAACACGTTTTTAAAAGTGTGCTGTTACTGCCCCATAACATACATGGGGTTGACCAAACTTGCAGAAACATGTTTATTTCTGCTGAAAAACACGTCTTGACACTTTCAGCACACTGGGGTTAAGACCTGAGTGTGTGGGCTCTTCTGAGCCTTGCAGGTACATAGGGATACAGCTGTCTGAAAAAACGTGTTTATTTCGGGCTGAAAAACACGTTTTGAAAAGTGAGCTGTTACTGCCCCATAAGTTACATGGGGTTGACCAAACTTGCAGAAACATGTTTATTTCTGCTGAAAAACACGTTTTGACACTTTCAGCACACTGGGGTTAAGAACTGAGTGTGTGGGCTCTTCTGAGCCTTGCAGTTACATAGGGATACAGCTGTCTGAAAAATGCGTTTATTTCGGGCTGAAAAACACGTTTTTAAAAGTGTGCTGTTACTGCCCCATAACATACATGGGGTTGACCAAACTTGCAGAAACATGTTTATTTCTGCTGAAAAACACGTCTTGACACTTTCAGCACACTGGGGTTAAGACCTGAGTGTGTGGGCTCTTCTGAGCCTTGCAGGTACATAGGGATACAGCTGTCTGAAAAAACGTGTTTATTTCGGGCTGAAAAACACGTTTTGAAAAGTGAGCTGTTACTGCCCCATAAGTTACATGGGGTTGACCAAACTTGCAGAAACATGTTTATTTCTGCTGAAAAACACGTTTTGACACTTTCAGCACACTGGGGTTAAGAACTGAGTGTGTGGGCTCTTCTGAGCCTTGCAGTTACATAGGGATACAGCTGTCTGAAAAATGCGTTTATTTCGGGCTGAAAAACATGTTTTTAAAAGTGTGCTGTTACTGCCCCATAACATACATGGGGTTGACCAAACTTGCAGAAACATGTTTATTTCTGCTGAAAAACACGTCTTGACACTTTCAGCACACTGGGGTTAAGACCTGAGTGTGTGGGCTCTTCTGAGCCTTGCAGGTACATAGGGATACAGCTGTCTGAAAAAACGTGTTTATTTCGGGCTGAAAAACACGTTTTGAAAAGTGAGCTGTTACTGCCCCATAAGTTACATGGGGTTGACCAAACTTGCAGAAACATGTTTATTTCTGCTGAAAAACACGTTTTGACACTTTCAGCACACTGGGGTTAAGACCTGAGTGTGTGGGCTCTTCTGAGCCTTGCAGTTACATAGGGATAAAGCTGTCTGAAAAAACGTGTTTATTTCGGGCTGAAAAACACGTTTTGAAAAGTGAGCTGTTACTGCCCCATAAGTTACATGGGGTTGACCAAACTTGCAGAAACATGTTTATTTCTGCTGAAAAACACGTTTTGACACTTTCAGCACACTGGGGTTAAGACCTGAGTGTGTAGGCTCTTCTGAGCCTTGCAGTTACATAGGGATACAGCTGTCTGAAAAAACGCGTTTATTTCGGGCTGAAAAACACGTTTTGAAAAGTGTGCTGTTACTGCCCCATAACTTACATGGGGTTGACCAAACTTGCAGAAACATGTTTATTTCTGCTGAAAAACACGTTTTGACACTTTCAGCACACTGGGGTTAAGACCTGAGTGTGTGGGCTCTTCTGAGCCTTGCAGTTACATAGGGATACAGCTGTCTGAAAAAACGCGTTTATTTCGGGCTGAAAAACACGTTTTGAAAAGTGAGCTGTTACTGCCCCATAAGTTAAATGGGGTTGACCAAACTTGCAGAAACATGTTTATTTCTGCTGAAAAACACGTTTTGACACTTTCAGCACACTGGGGTTAAGACCTGAGTGTGTAGGCTCTTCTGAGCCTTGCAGTTACATAGGGATACAGCTGTCTGAAAAAACGTGTTTATTTCGGGCTGAAAAACACGTTTTGAAAAGTGAGCTGTTACTGCCCCATAAGTTACATGGGGTTGACCAAACTTGCAGAAACATGTTTATTTCTGCTGAAAAAAACGTTTTGACACTTTCAGCACACTGGGGTTAAGACCTGAGTGTGTAGGCTCTTCTGAGCCTTGCAGTTACATAGGGATACAGCTGTCTGAAAAAACGCGTTTATTTCGGGCTGAAAAACACGTTTTGAAAAGTGAGCTGTTACTGCCCCATAAGTTACATGGGATTGACCAAACTTGCAGAAACATGTTTATTTCTGCTGAAAAACACGTTTTGACACTTTCAGCACACTGGGGTTAAGAACTGAGTGTGTGGGCTCTTCTGAGCCTTGCAGTTACATAGGGATACAGCTGTCTGAAAAATGCGTTTATTTCGGGCTGAAAAACACGTTTTTAAAAGTGTGCTGTTACTGCCCCATAACATACATGGGGTTGACCAAACTTGCAGAAACATGTTTATTTCTGCTGAAAAACACGTCTTGACACTTTCAGCACACTGGGGTTAAGACCTGAGTGTGTGGGCTCTTCTGAGCCTTGCAGGTACATAGGGATACAGCTGTCTGAAAAAACGTGTTTATTTCGGGCTGAAAAACACGTTTTGAAAAGTGAGCTGTTACTGCCCCATAAGTTACATGGGGTTGACCAAACTTGTAGAAACATGTTTATTTCTGCTGAAAAACACGTTTTGACACTTTCAGCACACTGGGGTTAAGACCTGAGTGTGTGGGCTCTTCTGAGCCTTGCAGTTACATAGGGATAAAGCTGTCTGAAAAAACGTGTTTATTTCGGGCTGAAAAACACGTTTTGAAAAGTGAGCTGTTACTGCCCCATAAGTTACATGGGGTTGACCAAACTTGCAGAAACATGTTTATTTCTGCTGAAAAACACGTTTTGACACTTTCAGCACACTGGGGTTAAGACCTGAGTGTGTAGGCTCTTCTGAGCCTTGCAGTTACATAGGGATACAGCTGTCTGAAAAAACGCGTTTATTTCGGGCTGAAAAACACGTTTTGAAAAGTGTGCTGTTACTGCCCCATAACTTACATGGGGTTGACCAAACTTGCAGAAACATGTTTATTTCTGCTGAAAAACACGTTTTGACACTTTCAGCACACTGGGGTTAAGACCTGAGTGTGTGGGCTCTTCTGAGCCTTGCAGTTACATAGGGATACAGCTGTCTGAAAAAACGCGTTTATTTCGGGCTGAAAAACACGTTTTGAAAAGTGAGCTGTTACTGCCCCATAAGTTAAATGGGGTTGACCAAACTTGCAGAAACATGTTTATTTCTGCTGAAAAACACGTTTTGACACTTTCAGCACACTGGGGTTATGACCTGAGTGTGTGGGCTCTTCTGAGCCTTGCAGTTACATAGGGATACAGCTATCTGAAAAAACGCGTTTATTTCGGGCTGAAAAACACGTTTTGAAAAGTTTGCTGTTACTGCCCCATAACTTACATGGGTGTGACCAAACTTGCAGAAACATGTTTATTTCTGCTGAAAAATATGTTTTGACACTTTCAGCACACTGGGGTTAAGACCTGAGTGTGTGGGCTCTTCTGAGCCTTGCAGTTACATAGGGATACAGCTGTCTGAAAAAACGTGTTTATTTCGGGCTGAAAAACACGTTTTGAAAAGTGAGCTGTTACTGCACCATAAGTTACATGGCGTTGACCAAACTTGCAGAAACATGTTTATTTCTGCTGAAAAACACGTTTTGACACTTTCAGCACACTGGGGTTAAGACCTGAGTGTGTGGGCTCTTCTGAGCCTTGCAGTTACATAGGGATACAGCTGTCTGAAAAAACGCGTTTATTTCGGGCTGAAAAACAAGTTTTGAAAAGTGTGCTGTTACTGCCCCATAACTTACATGGGGTTAACCAAACTTGCAGAAACATGTTTATTTCTGCTTAAAAACACGTTTTGACACTTTCAGCACACTGGGGTTAACACCTGAGTGTGTAGGCTCTTCTGAGCCTTGCAGTTACATAGGGATACAGCTGTCTGAAAAAACGCGTTTATTTCGGGCTGAAAAACACGTTTTGAAAAGTGTGCTGTTACTGCCCCATAACTTACATGGGGTTGACCAAACATGCAGAAACATGTTTATTTCTGCTGAAAAACACGTTTTGACACTTTCAGCACACTGGGGTTAAGACCTGAGTGTGTGGGCTCTTCTGAGCCTTGCAGTTACATAGGGATACAGCTGTCTGAAAAAACGCGTTTATTTCGGGCTGAAAAACACGTTTTGAAAAGTGTGCTGTTACTGCCCCATAACATACATGGGGTTGACCAAACTTGCAGAAACATGTTTATTTCTGCTGAAAAACACGTTTTGGCACTTTCTGCACACTGGGGTTAAGACCTGAGTGTGTAGGCTCTTCTGAGCCTTGCAGTTACATAGGGATATAGCTTTCTGAAAAAACGCGTTTATTTCGGGCTGAAAAACACGTTTTGAAAAGTGTGCTGTTACTGCCCCATAACTTACATGGGGTTGACCAAACTTGCAGAAACATGTTTATTTCTGCTGAAAAACACGTTTTGACACTTTCAGCACACTGGGGTTAAGACCTGAGTGTGTGGGCTCTTCTGAGCCTTGCAGTTACATAGGGATACAGCTGTCTGAAAAAACGCGTTTATTTCGGGCTGAAAAACACGTTTTGAAAAGTGAGCTGTTACTGCCCCATAAGTTAAATGGGGTTGACCAAACTTGCAGAAACATGTTTATTTCTGCTGAAAAACACGTTTTGACACTTTCAGCACACTGGGGTTAAGACCTGAGTGTGTGGGCTCTTCTGAGCCTTGCAGTTACATAGGGATACAGCTATCTGAAAAAACGCGTTTATTTCGGGCTGAAAAACACGTTTTGAAAAGTTTGCTGTTACTGCCCCATAACTTACATGGGTGTGACCAAACTTGCAGAAACATGTTTATTTCTGCTGAAAAATATGTTTTGACACTTTCAGCACACTGGGGTTAAGACCTGAGTGTGTGGGCTCTTCTGAGCCTTGCAGTTACATAGGGATACAGCTGTCTGAAAAAACGTGTTTATTTCGGGCTGAAAAACACGTTTTGAAAAGTGAGCTGTTACTGCCCCATAAGTTACATGGGGTTGACCAAACTTGCAGAAACATGTTTATTTCTGCTGAAAAACACGTTTTGACACTTTCAGCACACTGGGGTTAAGACCTGAGTGTGTAGGCTCTTCTGAGCCTTGCAGTTACATAGGGATACAGCTGTCTGAAAAAACGCGTTTATTTCGGGCTGAAAAACACGTTTTGAAAAGTGTGCTGTTACTGCCCCATAACTTACATGGGGTTGACCAAACTTGCAGAAACATGTTTATTTCTGCTGAAAAACACGTTTTGACACTTTCAGCACACTGGGGTTAAGACCTGAGTGTGTGGGCTCTTCTGAGCCTTGCAGTTACATAGGGATACAGCTGTCTGAAAAAACGCGTTTATTTCGGGCTGAAAAACACGTTTTGAAAAGTGAGCTGTTACTGCCCCATAAGTTAAATGGGGTTGACCAAACTTGCAGAAACATGTTTATTTCTGCTGAAAAACACGTTTTGACACTTTCAGCACACTGGGGTTATGACCTGAGTGTGTGGGCTCTTCTGAGCCTTGCAGTTACATAGGGATACAGCTATCTGAAAAAACGCGTTTATTTCGGGCTGAAAAACACGTTTTGAAAAGTTTGCTGTTACTGCCCCATAACTTACATGGGTGTGACCAAACTTGCAGAAACATGTTTATTTCTGCTGAAAAACACGTTTTGACACTTTCAGCACACTGGGGTTAAGAACTGAGTGTGTGGGCTCTTCTGAGCCTTGCAGTTACATAGGGATACAGCTGTCTGAAAAATGCGTTTATTTCGGGCTGAAAAACATGTTTTTAAAAGTGTGCTGTTACTGCCCCATAACATACATGGGGTTGACCAAACTTGCAGAAACATGTTTATTTCTGCTGAAAAACACGTCTTGACACTTTCAGCACACTGGGGTTAAGACCTGAGTGTGTGGGCTCTTCTGAGCCTTGCAGGTACATAGGGATACAGCTGTCTGAAAAAACGTGTTTATTTCGGGCTGAAAAACACGTTTTGAAAAGTGAGCTGTTACTGCCCCATAAGTTACATGGGGTTGACCAAACTTGCAGAAACATGTTTATTTCTGCTGAAAAACACGTTTTGACACTTTCAGCACACTGGGGTTAAGACCTGAGTGTGTGGGCTCTTCTGAGCCTTGCAGTTACATAGGGATAAAGCTGTCTGAAAAAACGTGTTTATTTCGGGCTGAAAAACACGTTTTGAAAAGTGAGCTGTTACTGCCCCATAAGTTACATGGGGTTGACCAAACTTGCAGAAACATGTTTATTTCTGCTGAAAAACACGTTTTGACACTTTCAGCACACTGGGGTTAAGACCTGAGTGTGTAGGCTCTTCTGAGCCTTGCAGTTACATAGGGATACAGCTGTCTGAAAAAACGCGTTTATTTCGGGCTGAAAAACACGTTTTGAAAAGTGTGCTGTTACTGCCCCATAACTTACATGGGGTTGACCAAACTTGCAGAAACATGTTTATTTCTGCTGAAAAACACGTTTTGACACTTTCAGCACACTGGGGTTAAGACCTGAGTGTGTGGGCTCTTCTGAGCCTTGCAGTTACATAGGGATACAGCTGTCTGAAAAAACGCGTTTATTTCGGGCTGAAAAACACGTTTTGAAAAGTGAGCTGTTACTGCCCCATAAGTTAAATGGGGTTGACCAAACTTGCAGAAACATGTTTATTTCTGCTGAAAAACACGTTTTGACACTTTCAGCACACTGGGGTTATGACCTGAGTGTGTGGGCTCTTCTGAGCCTTGCAGTTACATAGGGATACAGCTATCTGAAAAAACGCGTTTATTTCGGGCTGAAAAACACGTTTTGAAAAGTGTGCTGTTACTGCCCCATAACTTACATGGGGTTGACCAAACTTGCAGAAACATGTTTATTTCTGCTGAAAAACACGTTTTGACACTTTCAGCACACTGGGGTTAAGACCTGAGTGTGTAGGCTCTTCTGAGCCTTGCAGTTACATAGGGATACAGCTGTCTGAAAAAACGTGTTTATTTCGGGCTGAAAAACACGTTTTGAAAAGTGAGCTGTTACTGCCCCATAAGTTACATGGGGTTGACCAAACTTGCAGAAACATGTTTATTTCTGCTGAAAAAAACGTTTTGACACTTTCAGCACACTGGGGTTAAGACCTGAGTGTGTAGGCTCTTCTGAGCCTTGCAGTTACATAGGGATACAGCTGTCTGAAAAAACGCGTTTATTTCGGGCTGAAAAACACGTTTTGAAAAGTGAGCTGTTACTGCCCCATAAGTTACATGGGATTGACCAAACTTGCAGAAACATGTTTATTTCTGCTGAAAAACACGTTTTGACACTTTCAGCACACTGGGGTTAAGAACTGAGTGTGTGGGCTCTTCTGAGCCTTGCAGTTACATAGGGATACAGCTGTCTGAAAAATGCGTTTATTTCGGGCTGAAAAACACGTTTTTAAAAGTGTGCTGTTACTGCCCCATAACATACATGGGGTTGACCAAACTTGCAGAAACATGTTTATTTCTGCTGAAAAACACGTCTTGACACTTTCAGCACACTGGGGTTAAGACCTGAGTGTGTGGGCTCTTCTGAGCCTTGCAGGTACATAGGGATACAGCTGTCTGAAAAAACGTGTTTATTTCGGGCTGAAAAACACGTTTTGAAAAGTGAGCTGTTACTGCCCCATAAGTTACATGGGGTTGACCAAACTTGTAGAAACATGTTTATTTCTGCTGAAAAACACGTTTTGACACTTTCAGCACACTGGGGTTAAGACCTGAGTGTGTGGGCTCTTCTGAGCCTTGCAGTTACATAGGGATAAAGCTGTCTGAAAAAACGTGTTTATTTCGGGCTGAAAAACACGTTTTGAAAAGTGAGCTGTTACTGCCCCATAAGTTACATGGGGTTGACCAAACTTGCAGAAACATGTTTATTTCTGCTGAAAAACACGTTTTGACACTTTCAGCACACTGGGGTTAAGACCTGAGTGTGTAGGCTCTTCTGAGCCTTGCAGTTACATAGGGATACAGCTGTCTGAAAAAACGCGTTTATTTCGGGCTGAAAAACACGTTTTGAAAAGTGTGCTGTTACTGCCCCATAACTTACATGGGGTTGACCAAACTTGCAGAAACATGTTTATTTCTGCTGAAAAACACGTTTTGACACTTTCAGCACACTGGGGTTAAGACCTGAGTGTGTGGGCTCTTCTGAGCCTTGCAGTTACATAGGGATACAGCTGTCTGAAAAAACGCGTTTATTTCGGGCTGAAAAACACGTTTTGAAAAGTGAGCTGTTACTGCCCCATAAGTTAAATGGGGTTGACCAAACTTGCAGAAACATGTTTATTTCTGCTGAAAAACACGTTTTGACACTTTCAGCACACTGGGGTTATGACCTGAGTGTGTGGGCTCTTCTGAGCCTTGCAGTTACATAGGGATACAGCTATCTGAAAAAACGCGTTTATTTCGGGCTGAAAAACACGTTTTGAAAAGTTTGCTGTTACTGCCCCATAACTTACATGGGTGTGACCAAACTTGCAGAAACATGTTTATTTCTGCTGAAAAATATGTTTTGACACTTTCAGCACACTGGGGTTAAGACCTGAGTGTGTGGGCTCTTCTGAGCCTTGCAGTTACATAGGGATACAGCTGTCTGAAAAAACGTGTTTATTTCGGGCTGAAAAACACGTTTTGAAAAGTGAGCTGTTACTGCACCATAAGTTACATGGCGTTGACCAAACTTGCAGAAACATGTTTATTTCTGCTGAAAAACACGTTTTGACACTTTCAGCACACTGGGGTTAAGACCTGAGTGTGTGGGCTCTTCTGAGCCTTGCAGTTACATAGGGATACAGCTGTCTGAAAAAACGCGTTTATTTCGGGCTGAAAAACAAGTTTTGAAAAGTGTGCTGTTACTGCCCCATAACTTACATGGGGTTAACCAAACTTGCAGAAACATGTTTATTTCTGCTTAAAAACACGTTTTGACACTTTCAGCACACTGGGGTTAACACCTGAGTGTGTAGGCTCTTCTGAGCCTTGCAGTTACATAGGGATACAGCTGTCTGAAAAAACGCGTTTATTTCGGGCTGAAAAACACGTTTTGAAAAGTGTGCTGTTACTGCCCCATAACTTACATGGGGTTGACCAAACATGCAGAAACATGTTTATTTCTGCTGAAAAACACGTTTTGACACTTTCAGCACACTGGGGTTAAGACCTGAGTGTGTGGGCTCTTCTGAGCCTTGCAGTTACATAGGGATACAGCTGTCTGAAAAAACGCGTTTATTTCGGGCTGAAAAACACGTTTTGAAAAGTGTGCTGTTACTGCCCCATAACATACATGGGGTTGACCAAACTTGCAGAAACATGTTTATTTCTGCTGAAAAACACGTTTTGGCACTTTCTGCACACTGGGGTTAAGACCTGAGTGTGTAGGCTCTTCTGAGCCTTGCAGTTACATAGGGATATAGCTTTCTGAAAAAACGCGTTTATTTCGGGCTGAAAAACACGTTTTGAAAAGTGTGCTGTTACTGCCCCATAACTTACATGGGGTTGACCAAACTTGCAGAAACATGTTTATTTCTGCTGAAAAACACGTTTTGACACTTTCAGCACACTGGGGTTAAGACCTGAGTGTGTGGGCTCTTCTGAGCCTTGCAGTTACATAGGGATACAGCTGTCTGAAAAAACGCGTTTATTTCGGGCTGAAAAACACGTTTTGAAAAGTGAGCTGTTACTGCCCCATAAGTTAAATGGGGTTGACCAAACTTGCAGAAACATGTTTATTTCTGCTGAAAAACACGTTTTGACACTTTCAGCACACTGGGGTTAAGACCTGAGTGTGTGGGCTCTTCTGAGCCTTGCAGTTACATAGGGATACAGCTATCTGAAAAAACGCGTTTATTTCGGGCTGAAAAACACGTTTTGAAAAGTTTGCTGTTACTGCCCCATAACTTACATGGGTGTGACCAAACTTGCAGAAACATGTTTATTTCTGCTGAAAAATATGTTTTGACACTTTCAGCACACTGGGGTTAAGACCTGAGTGTGTGGGCTCTTCTGAGCCTTGCAGTTACATAGGGATACAGCTGTCTGAAAAAACGTGTTTATTTCGGGCTGAAAAACACGTTTTGAAAAGTGAGCTGTTACTGCCCCATAAGTTACATGGGGTTGACCAAACTTGCAGAAACATGTTTATTTCTGCTGAAAAACACGTTTTGACACTTTCAGCACACTGGGGTTAAGACCTGAGTGTGTAGGCTCTTCTGAGCCTTGCAGTTACATAGGGATACAGCTGTCTGAAAAAACGCGTTTATTTCGGGCTGAAAAACACGTTTTGAAAAGTGTGCTGTTACTGCCCCATAACTTACATGGGGTTGACCAAACTTGCAGAAACATGTTTATTTCTGCTGAAAAACACGTTTTGACACTTTCAGCACACTGGGGTTAAGACCTGAGTGTGTGGGCTCTTCTGAGCCTTGCAGTTACATAGGGATACAGCTGTCTGAAAAAACGCGTTTATTTCGGGCTGAAAAACACGTTTTGAAAAGTGAGCTGTTACTGCCCCATAAGTTAAATGGGGTTGACCAAACTTGCAGAAACATGTTTATTTCTGCTGAAAAACACGTTTTGACACTTTCAGCACACTGGGGTTATGACCTGAGTGTGTGGGCTCTTCTGAGCCTTGCAGTTACATAGGGATACAGCTATCTGAAAAAACGCGTTTATTTCGGGCTGAAAAACACGTTTTGAAAAGTTTGCTGTTACTGCCCCATAACTTACATGGGTGTGACCAAACTTGCAGAAACATGTTTATTTCTGCTGAAAAACACGTTTTGACACTTTCAGCACACTGGGGTTAAGAACTGAGTGTGTGGGCTCTTCTGAGCCTTGCAGTTACATAGGGATACAGCTGTCTGAAAAATGCGTTTATTTCGGGCTGAAAAACATGTTTTTAAAAGTGTGCTGTTACTGCCCCATAACATACATGGGGTTGACCAAACTTGCAGAAACATGTTTATTTCTGCTGAAAAACACGTCTTGACACTTTCAGCACACTGGGGTTAAGACCTGAGTGTGTGGGCTCTTCTGAGCCTTGCAGGTACATAGGGATACAGCTGTCTGAAAAAACGTGTTTATTTCGGGCTGAAAAACACGTTTTGAAAAGTGAGCTGTTACTGCCCCATAAGTTACATGGGGTTGACCAAACTTGCAGAAACATGTTTATTTCTGCTGAAAAACACGTTTTGACACTTTCAGCACACTGGGGTTAAGACCTGAGTGTGTGGGCTCTTCTGAGCCTTGCAGTTACATAGGGATAAAGCTGTCTGAAAAAACGTGTTTATTTCGGGCTGAAAAACACGTTTTGAAAAGTGAGCTGTTACTGCCCCATAAGTTACATGGGGTTGACCAAACTTGCAGAAACATGTTTATTTCTGCTGAAAAACACGTTTTGACACTTTCAGCACACTGGGGTTAAGACCTGAGTGTGTAGGCTCTTCTGAGCCTTGCAGTTACATAGGGATACAGCTGTCTGAAAAAACGCGTTTATTTCGGGCTGAAAAACACGTTTTGAAAAGTGTGCTGTTACTGCCCCATAACTTACATGGGGTTGACCAAACTTGCAGAAACATGTTTATTTCTGCTGAAAAACACGTTTTGACACTTTCAGCACACTGGGGTTAAGACCTGAGTGTGTGGGCTCTTCTGAGCCTTGCAGTTACATAGGGATACAGCTGTCTGAAAAAACGCGTTTATTTCGGGCTGAAAAACACGTTTTGAAAAGTGAGCTGTTACTGCCCCATAAGTTAAATGGGGTTGACCAAACTTGCAGAAACATGTTTATTTCTGCTGAAAAACACGTTTTGACACTTTCAGCACACTGGGGTTATGACCTGAGTGTGTGGGCTCTTCTGAGCCTTGCAGTTACATAGGGATACAGCTATCTGAAAAAACGCGTTTATTTCGGGCTGAAAAACACGTTTTGAAAAGTGTGCTGTTACTGCCCCATAACTTACATGGGGTTGACCAAACTTGCAGAAACATGTTTATTTCTGCTGAAAAACACGTTTTGACACTTTCAGCACACTGGGGTTAAGACCTGAGTGTGTAGGCTCTTCTGAGCCTTGCAGTTACATAGGGATACAGCTGTCTGAAAAAACGTGTTTATTTCGGGCTGAAAAACACGTTTTGAAAAGTGAGCTGTTACTGCCCCATAAGTTACATGGGGTTGACCAAACTTGCAGAAACATGTTTATTTCTGCTGAAAAAAACGTTTTGACACTTTCAGCACACTGGGGTTAAGACCTGAGTGTGTAGGCTCTTCTGAGCCTTGCAGTTACATAGGGATACAGCTGTCTGAAAAAACGCGTTTATTTCGGGCTGAAAAACACGTTTTGAAAAGTGAGCTGTTACTGCCCCATAAGTTACATGGGATTGACCAAACTTGCAGAAACATGTTTATTTCTGCTGAAAAACACGTTTTGACACTTTCAGCACACTGGGGTTAAGAACTGAGTGTGTGGGCTCTTCTGAGCCTTGCAGTTACATAGGGATACAGCTGTCTGAAAAATGCGTTTATTTCGGGCTGAAAAACACGTTTTTAAAAGTGTGCTGTTACTGCCCCATAACATACATGGGGTTGACCAAACTTGCAGAAACATGTTTATTTCTGCTGAAAAACACGTCTTGACACTTTCAGCACACTGGGGTTAAGACCTGAGTGTGTGGGCTCTTCTGAGCCTTGCAGGTACATAGGGATACAGCTGTCTGAAAAAACGTGTTTATTTCGGGCTGAAAAACACGTTTTGAAAAGTGAGCTGTTACTGCCCCATAAGTTACATGGGGTTGACCAAACTTGTAGAAACATGTTTATTTCTGCTGAAAAACACGTTTTGACACTTTCAGCACACTGGGGTTAAGACCTGAGTGTGTGGGCTCTTCTGAGCCTTGCAGTTACATAGGGATAAAGCTGTCTGAAAAAACGTGTTTATTTCGGGCTGAAAAACACGTTTTGAAAAGTGAGCTGTTACTGCCCCATAAGTTACATGGGGTTGACCAAACTTGCAGAAACATGTTTATTTCTGCTGAAAAACACGTTTTGACACTTTCAGCACACTGGGGTTAAGACCTGAGTGTGTAGGCTCTTCTGAGCCTTGCAGTTACATAGGGATACAGCTGTCTGAAAAAACGCGTTTATTTCGGGCTGAAAAACACGTTTTGAAAAGTGTGCTGTTACTGCCCCATAACTTACATGGGGTTGACCAAACTTGCAGAAACATGTTTATTTCTGCTGAAAAACACGTTTTGACACTTTCAGCACACTGGGGTTAAGACCTGAGTGTGTGGGCTCTTCTGAGCCTTGCAGTTACATAGGGATACAGCTGTCTGAAAAAACGCGTTTATTTCGGGCTGAAAAACACGTTTTGAAAAGTGAGCTGTTACTGCCCCATAAGTTAAATGGGGTTGACCAAACTTGCAGAAACATGTTTATTTCTGCTGAAAAACACGTTTTGACACTTTCAGCACACTGGGGTTATGACCTGAGTGTGTGGGCTCTTCTGAGCCTTGCAGTTACATAGGGATACAGCTATCTGAAAAAACGCGTTTATTTCGGGCTGAAAAACACGTTTTGAAAAGTTTGCTGTTACTGCCCCATAACTTACATGGGTGTGACCAAACTTGCAGAAACATGTTTATTTCTGCTGAAAAATATGTTTTGACACTTTCAGCACACTGGGGTTAAGACCTGAGTGTGTGGGCTCTTCTGAGCCTTGCAGTTACATAGGGATACAGCTGTCTGAAAAAACGTGTTTATTTCGGGCTGAAAAACACGTTTTGAAAAGTGAGCTGTTACTGCACCATAAGTTACATGGCGTTGACCAAACTTGCAGAAACATGTTTATTTCTGCTGAAAAACACGTTTTGACACTTTCAGCACACTGGGGTTAAGACCTGAGTGTGTGGGCTCTTCTGAGCCTTGCAGTTACATAGGGATACAGCTGTCTGAAAAAACGCGTTTATTTCGGGCTGAAAAACAAGTTTTGAAAAGTGTGCTGTTACTGCCCCATAACTTACATGGGGTTAACCAAACTTGCAGAAACATGTTTATTTCTGCTGAAAAACACGTCTTGACACTTTCAGCACACTGGGGTTAAGACCTGAGTGTGTAGGCTCTTCTGAGCCTTGCAGTTACATAGGGATACAGCTGTCTGAAAAAACGCGTTTATTTCGGGCTGAAAAACACGTTTTGAAAAGTGTGCTGTTACTGCCCCATAACTTACATGGGGTTGACCAAACATGCAGAAACATGTTTATTTCTGCTGAAAAACACGTTTTGACACTTTCAGCACACTGGGGTTAAGACCTGAGTGTGTGGGCTCTTCTGAGCCTTGCAGTTACATAGGGATACAGCTGTCTGAAAAAACGCGTTTATTTCGGGCTGAAAAACACGTTTTGAAAAGTGTGCTGTTACTGCCCCATAACATACATGGGGTTGACCAAACTTGCAGAAACATGTTTATTTCTGCTGAAAAACACGTTTTGGCACTTTCTGCACACTGGGGTTAAGACCTGAGTGTGTAGGCTCTTCTGAGCCTTGCAGTTACATAGGGATATAGCTTTCTGAAAAAACGCGTTTATTTCGGGCTGAAAAACACGTTTTGAAAAGTGTGCTGTTACTGCCCCATAACTTACATGGGGTTGACCAAACTTGCAGAAACATGTTTATTTCTGCTGAAAAACACGTTTTGACACTTTCAGCACACTGGGGTTAAGACCTGAGTGTGTGGGCTCTTCTGAGCCTTGCAGTTACATAGGGATACAGCTGTCTGAAAAAACGCGTTTATTTCGGGCTGAAAAACACGTTTTGAAAAGTGAGCTGTTACTGCCCCATAAGTTAAATGGGGTTGACCAAACTTGCAGAAACATGTTTATTTCTGCTGAAAAACACGTTTTGACACTTTCAGCACACTGGGGTTAAGACCTGAGTGTGTGGGCTCTTCTGAGCCTTGCAGTTACATAGGGATACAGCTATCTGAAAAAACGCGTTTATTTCGGGCTGAAAAACACGTTTTGAAAAGTTTGCTGTTACTGCCCCATAACTTACATGGGTGTGACCAAACTTGCAGAAACATGTTTATTTCTGCTGAAAAATATGTTTTGACACTTTCAGCACACTGGGGTTAAGACCTGAGTGTGTGGGCTCTTCTGAGCCTTGCAGTTACATAGGGATACAGCTGTCTGAAAAAACGTGTTTATTTCGGGCTGAAAAACACGTTTTGAAAAGTGAGCTGTTACTGCCCCATAAGTTACATGGGGTTGACCAAACTTGCAGAAACATGTTTATTTCTGCTGAAAAACACGTTTTGACACTTTCAGCACACTGGGGTTAAGACCTGAGTGTGTAGGCTCTTCTGAGCCTTGCAGTTACATAGGGATACAGCTGTCTGAAAAAACGCGTTTATTTCGGGCTGAAAAACACGTTTTGAAAAGTGTGCTGTTACTGCCCCATAACTTACATGGGGTTGACCAAACTTGCAGAAACATGTTTATTTCTGCTGAAAAACACGTTTTGACACTTTCAGCACACTGGGGTTAAGACCTGAGTGTGTGGGCTCTTCTGAGCCTTGCAGTTACATAGGGATACAGCTGTCTGAAAAAACGCGTTTATTTCGGGCTGAAAAACACGTTTTGAAAAGTGAGCTGTTACTGCCCCATAAGTTAAATGGGGTTGACCAAACTTGCAGAAACATGTTTATTTCTGCTGAAAAACACGTTTTGACACTTTCAGCACACTGGGGTTATGACCTGAGTGTGTGGGCTCTTCTGAGCCTTGCAGTTACATAGGGATACAGCTATCTGAAAAAACGCGTTTATTTCGGGCTGAAAAACACGTTTTGAAAAGTTTGCTGTTACTGCCCCATAACTTACATGGGTGTGACCAAACTTGCAGAAACATGTTTATTTCTGCTGAAAAACACGTTTTGACACTTTCAGCACACTGGGGTTAAGAACTGAGTGTGTGGGCTCTTCTGAGCCTTGCAGTTACATAGGGATACAGCTGTCTGAAAAATGCGTTTATTTCGGGCTGAAAAACATGTTTTTAAAAGTGTGCTGTTACTGCCCCATAACATACATGGGGTTGACCAAACTTGCAGAAACATGTTTATTTCTGCTGAAAAACACGTCTTGACACTTTCAGCACACTGGGGTTAAGACCTGAGTGTGTGGGCTCTTCTGAGCCTTGCAGGTACATAGGGATACAGCTGTCTGAAAAAACGTGTTTATTTCGGGCTGAAAAACACGTTTTGAAAAGTGAGCTGTTACTGCCCCATAAGTTACATGGGGTTGACCAAACTTGCAGAAACATGTTTATTTCTGCTGAAAAACACGTTTTGACACTTTCAGCACACTGGGGTTAAGACCTGAGTGTGTGGGCTCTTCTGAGCCTTGCAGTTACATAGGGATAAAGCTGTCTGAAAAAACGTGTTTATTTCGGGCTGAAAAACACGTTTTGAAAAGTGAGCTGTTACTGCCCCATAAGTTACATGGGGTTGACCAAACTTGCAGAAACATGTTTATTTCTGCTGAAAAACACGTTTTGACACTTTCAGCACACTGGGGTTAAGACCTGAGTGTGTAGGCTCTTCTGAGCCTTGCAGTTACATAGGGATACAGCTGTCTGAAAAAACGCGTTTATTTCGGGCTGAAAAACACGTTTTGAAAAGTGTGCTGTTACTGCCCCATAACTTACATGGGGTTGACCAAACTTGCAGAAACATGTTTATTTCTGCTGAAAAACACGTTTTGACACTTTCAGCACACTGGGGTTAAGACCTGAGTGTGTGGGCTCTTCTGAGCCTTGCAGTTACATAGGGATACAGCTGTCTGAAAAAACGCGTTTATTTCGGGCTGAAAAACACGTTTTGAAAAGTGAGCTGTTACTGCCCCATAAGTTAAATGGGGTTGACCAAACTTGCAGAAACATGTTTATTTCTGCTGAAAAACACGTTTTGACACTTTCAGCACACTGGGGTTATGACCTGAGTGTGTGGGCTCTTCTGAGCCTTGCAGTTACATAGGGATACAGCTATCTGAAAAAACGCGTTTATTTCGGGCTGAAAAACACGTTTTGAAAAGTGTGCTGTTACTGCCCCATAACTTACATGGGGTTGACCAAACTTGCAGAAACATGTTTATTTCTGCTGAAAAACACGTTTTGACACTTTCAGCACACTGGGGTTAAGACCTGAGTGTGTAGGCTCTTCTGAGCCTTGCAGTTACATAGGGATACAGCTGTCTGAAAAAACGTGTTTATTTCGGGCTGAAAAACACGTTTTGAAAAGTGAGCTGTTACTGCCCCATAAGTTACATGGGGTTGACCAAACTTGCAGAAACATGTTTATTTCTGCTGAAAAAAACGTTTTGACACTTTCAGCACACTGGGGTTAAGACCTGAGTGTGTAGGCTCTTCTGAGCCTTGCAGTTACATAGGGATACAGCTGTCTGAAAAAACGCGTTTATTTCGGGCTGAAAAACACGTTTTGAAAAGTGAGCTGTTACTGCCCCATAAGTTACATGGGATTGACCAAACTTGCAGAAACATGTTTATTTCTGCTGAAAAACACGTTTTGACACTTTCAGCACACTGGGGTTAAGAACTGAGTGTGTGGGCTCTTCTGAGCCTTGCAGTTACATAGGGATACAGCTGTCTGAAAAATGCGTTTATTTCGGGCTGAAAAACACGTTTTTAAAAGTGTGCTGTTACTGCCCCATAACATACATGGGGTTGACCAAACTTGCAGAAACATGTTTATTTCTGCTGAAAAACACGTCTTGACACTTTCAGCACACTGGGGTTAAGACCTGAGTGTGTGGGCTCTTCTGAGCCTTGCAGGTACATAGGGATACAGCTGTCTGAAAAAACGTGTTTATTTCGGGCTGAAAAACACGTTTTGAAAAGTGAGCTGTTACTGCCCCATAAGTTACATGGGGTTGACCAAACTTGTAGAAACATGTTTATTTCTGCTGAAAAACACGTTTTGACACTTTCAGCACACTGGGGTTAAGACCTGAGTGTGTGGGCTCTTCTGAGCCTTGCAGTTACATAGGGATAAAGCTGTCTGAAAAAACGTGTTTATTTCGGGCTGAAAAACACGTTTTGAAAAGTGAGCTGTTACTGCCCCATAAGTTACATGGGGTTGACCAAACTTGCAGAAACATGTTTATTTCTGCTGAAAAACACGTTTTGACACTTTCAGCACACTGGGGTTAAGACCTGAGTGTGTAGGCTCTTCTGAGCCTTGCAGTTACATAGGGATACAGCTGTCTGAAAAAACGCGTTTATTTCGGGCTGAAAAACACGTTTTGAAAAGTGTGCTGTTACTGCCCCATAACTTACATGGGGTTGACCAAACTTGCAGAAACATGTTTATTTCTGCTGAAAAACACGTTTTGACACTTTCAGCACACTGGGGTTAAGACCTGAGTGTGTGGGCTCTTCTGAGCCTTGCAGTTACATAGGGATACAGCTGTCTGAAAAAACGCGTTTATTTCGGGCTGAAAAACACGTTTTGAAAAGTGAGCTGTTACTGCCCCATAAGTTAAATGGGGTTGACCAAACTTGCAGAAACATGTTTATTTCTGCTGAAAAACACGTTTTGACACTTTCAGCACACTGGGGTTATGACCTGAGTGTGTGGGCTCTTCTGAGCCTTGCAGTTACATAGGGATACAGCTATCTGAAAAAACGCGTTTATTTCGGGCTGAAAAACACGTTTTGAAAAGTTTGCTGTTACTGCCCCATAACTTACATGGGTGTGACCAAACTTGCAGAAACATGTTTATTTCTGCTGAAAAATATGTTTTGACACTTTCAGCACACTGGGGTTAAGACCTGAGTGTGTGGGCTCTTCTGAGCCTTGCAGTTACATAGGGATACAGCTGTCTGAAAAAACGTGTTTATTTCGGGCTGAAAAACACGTTTTGAAAAGTGAGCTGTTACTGCACCATAAGTTACATGGCGTTGACCAAACTTGCAGAAACATGTTTATTTCTGCTGAAAAACACGTTTTGACACTTTCAGCACACTGGGGTTAAGACCTGAGTGTGTGGGCTCTTCTGAGCCTTGCAGTTACATAGGGATACAGCTGTCTGAAAAAACGCGTTTATTTCGGGCTGAAAAACAAGTTTTGAAAAGTGTGCTGTTACTGCCCCATAACTTACATGGGGTTAACCAAACTTGCAGAAACATGTTTATTTCTGCTTAAAAACACGTTTTGACACTTTCAGCACACTGGGGTTAACACCTGAGTGTGTAGGCTCTTCTGAGCCTTGCAGTTACATAGGGATACAGCTGTCTGAAAAAACGCGTTTATTTCGGGCTGAAAAACACGTTTTGAAAAGTGTGCTGTTACTGCCCCATAACTTACATGGGGTTGACCAAACATGCAGAAACATGTTTATTTCTGCTGAAAAACACGTTTTGACACTTTCAGCACACTGGGGTTAAGACCTGAGTGTGTGGGCTCTTCTGAGCCTTGCAGTTACATAGGGATACAGCTGTCTGAAAAAACGCGTTTATTTCGGGCTGAAAAACACGTTTTGAAAAGTGTGCTGTTACTGCCCCATAACATACATGGGGTTGACCAAACTTGCAGAAACATGTTTATTTCTGCTGAAAAACACGTTTTGGCACTTTCTGCACACTGGGGTTAAGACCTGAGTGTGTAGGCTCTTCTGAGCCTTGCAGTTACATAGGGATATAGCTTTCTGAAAAAACGCGTTTATTTCGGGCTGAAAAACACGTTTTGAAAAGTGTGCTGTTACTGCCCCATAACTTACATGGGGTTGACCAAACTTGCAGAAACATGTTTATTTCTGCTGAAAAACACGTTTTGACACTTTCAGCACACTGGGGTTAAGACCTGAGTGTGTGGGCTCTTCTGAGCCTTGCAGTTACATAGGGATACAGCTGTCTGAAAAAACGCGTTTATTTCGGGCTGAAAAACACGTTTTGAAAAGTGAGCTGTTACTGCCCCATAAGTTAAATGGGGTTGACCAAACTTGCAGAAACATGTTTATTTCTGCTGAAAAACACGTTTTGACACTTTCAGCACACTGGGGTTAAGACCTGAGTGTGTGGGCTCTTCTGAGCCTTGCAGTTACATAGGGATACAGCTATCTGAAAAAACGCGTTTATTTCGGGCTGAAAAACACGTTTTGAAAAGTTTGCTGTTACTGCCCCATAACTTACATGGGTGTGACCAAACTTGCAGAAACATGTTTATTTCTGCTGAAAAATATGTTTTGACACTTTCAGCACACTGGGGTTAAGACCTGAGTGTGTGGGCTCTTCTGAGCCTTGCAGTTACATAGGGATACAGCTGTCTGAAAAAACGTGTTAATTTCGGGCTGAAAAACACGTTTTGAAAACTGAGCTGTTACTGCCCCATAAGTTAAATGGGGTTGACCAAACTTGCAGAAACATGTTTATTTCTGCTGAAAAACATGTTTTGACACTTTCAGCACACTGGGGTTAAGACCTGAGTGTGTGGGCTCTTCTGAGCCTTGCAGTTACATAGGGATACAGCTGTCTGAAAAAACGCGTTTATTTCGGGCTGAAAAACACGTTTTGAAAAGTGTGCTGTTACTGCCCCATAACTTACATGGGGTTAACCAAACTTGCAGAAACATATTTATTTCTGCTGAAAAACACGTTTTGACACTTTCAGCACACTGGGGTTAAGACCTGAGTGTGTAGGCTCTTCTGAGCCTTGCAGTTACATAGGGATACAGCTGTCTGAAAAAACGCGTTTATTTCGGGCTGAAAAACACGTTTTGAAAAGTGTGCTGTTACTGCCCCATAACATACATGGGGTTGACCAAACTTGCAGAAACATGCTTATTTCTGCTGAAAAACACGTTTTGGCAATTTCTGCACACTGGGGTTAAGACCTGAGTGTGTGGGCTCTTCTGAGCCTTACAGTTACATAGGGATACAGCTATCTGAAAAAACGCGTTTATTTCGGGCTGAAAAACACGTTTTGAAAAGTGAGCTGTTACTGCCCCTTAACTTACATGGGGTTGACCAAACTTGCAGAAACATGTTTATTTCTGCTGAAAAACACGTTTTGACACTTTCAGCACACTGGGGTTAAGACCTGAGTGTGTGGGCTCTTCTGAGCCTTGCAGTTACATAGGGATACAGCTGTCTGAAAAAACGCGTTTATTTTGGGCTGAAAAACACGTTTTGAAAAGTGAGCTGTTACTGCCCCATAAGTTACATGGGGTTGACCAAACTTGCAGAAACATGTTTATTTCTGCTGAAAAACACGTTTTGACACTTTCAGCACACTGGGGTTATGACCTGAGTGTGTGGGCTCTTCTGAGCCTTGCAGTTACATAGGGATACAGCTGTCTGAAAAAACGCGTTTATTTCGGGCTGAAAAACATGTTTTGAAAAGTGAGCTGTTACTGCCCCATAAGTTACATGGGGTTGGCCAAACTTGCAGAAACATGTTTATTTCTGCTGAAAAACATGTTTTGACAATTTCAGCACACTGGGGTTAAGACCTGAGTGTGTGGGCTCTTCTGAGCCTTGCAGTTACATAGGGATACAGCTGTCTGAAAAAACGCGTTTATTTCGGGCTGAAAAACACGTTTTGAAAAGTGTGCTGTTACTGCCCCATAACTTACATGGGGTTAACCAAACTTGCAGAAACATGTTTATTTCTGCTGAAAAACACGTTTTGACACTTTCAGCACACTGGGGTTAAGACCTGAGTGTGTAGGCTCTTCTGAGCCTTGCAGTTACATAGGGATACAGCTGTCTGAAAAAACGCGTTTATTTCGGGCTGAAAAACACGTTTTGAAAAGTGTGCTGTTACTGCCCCATAACTTACATGGGGTTGACCAAACTTGCAGAAACATGTTTATTTCTGCTGAAAAACACGTTTTGACACTTTCAGCACACTGGGGTTAAGACCTGAGTGTGTGGGCTCTTCTGAGCCTTGCAGTTACATAGGGATACAGCTGTCTGAAAAAACGCGTTTATTTCGGGCTGAAAAACACGTTTTGAAAAGTGAGCTGTTACTGCCCCATAAGTTAAATGGGGTTGACCAAACTTGCAGAAACATGTTTATTTCTGCTGAAAAACACGTTTTGACACTTTCAGCACACTGGGGTTAAGACCTGAGTGTGTGGGCTCTTCTGAGCCTTGCAGTTACATAGGGATACAGCTATCTGAAAAAACGCGTTTATTTCGGGCTGAAAAACACGTTTTGAAAAGTTTGCTGTTACTGCCCCATAACTTACATGGGTGTGACCAAACTTGCAGAAACATGTTTATTTCTGCTGAAAAATATGTTTTGACACTTTCAGCACACTGGGGTTAAGACCTGAGTGTGTGGGCTCTTCTGAGCCTTGCAGTTACATAGGGATACAGCTGTCTGAAAAAACGTGTTAATTTCGGGCTGAAAAACACGTTTTGAAAACTGAGCTGTTACTGCCCCATAAGTTACATGGGGTTGACCAAACTTGCAGAAACATGTTTATTTCTGCTGAAAAACATGTTTTGACACTTTCAGCACACTGGGGTTAAGACCTGAGTGTGTGGGCTCTTCTGAGCCTTGCAGTTACATAGGGATACAGCTGTCTGAAAAAACGCGTTTATTTCGGGCTGAAAAACACGTTTTGAAAAGTGTGCTGTTACTGCCCCATAACTTACATGGGGTTAACCAAACTTGCAGAAACATATTTATTTCTGCTGAAAAACACGTTTTGACACTTTCAGCACACTGGGGTTAAGACCTGAGTGTGTAGGCTCTTCTGAGCCTTGCAGTTACATAGGGATACAGCTGTCTGAAAAAACGCGTTTATTTCGGGCTGAAAAACACGTTTTGAAAAGTGTGCTGTTACTGCCCCATAACATACATGGGGTTGACCAAACTTGCAGAAACATGCTTATTTCTGCTGAAAAACACGTTTTGGCAATTTCTGCACACTGGGGTTAAGACCTGAGTGTGTGGGCTCTTCTGAGCCTTACAGTTACATAGGGATACAGCTATCTGAAAAAACGCGTTTATTTCGGGCTGAAAAACACGTTTTGAAAAGTGAGCTGTTACTGCCCCTTAACTTACATGGGGTTGACCAAACTTGCAGAAACATGTTTATTTCTGCTGAAAAACACGTTTTGACACTTTCAGCACACTGGGGTTAAGACCTGAGTGTGTAGGCTCTTCTGAGCCTTGCAGTTACATAGGGATACAGCTGTCTGAAAAAACGCGTTTATTTCGGGCTGAAAAACACGTTTTGAAAAGTGTGCTGTTACTGCCCCATAACTTACATGGGGTTGACCAAACTTGCAGAAACATGTTTATTTCTGCTGAAAAACACGTTTTGACACTTTCAGCACACTGGGGTTAAGACCTGAGTGTGTGGGCTCTTCTGAGCCTTGCAGTTACATAGGGATACAGCTGTCTGAAAAAACGTGTTTATTTCGGGCTGAAAAACACGTTTTGAAAAGTGAGCTGTTACTGCCCCATAAGTTACATGGGGTTGACCAAACTTGCAGAAACATGTTTATTTCTGCTGAAAAACACGTTTTGACACTTTCAGCACACTGGGGTTAAGACCTGAGTGTGTGGGCTCTTCTGAGCCTTGCAGTTACATAGGGATACAGCTGTCTGAAAAAACGTGTTTATTTCGGGCTGAAAAACACGTTTTGAAAAGTGAGCTGTTACTGCACCATAAGTTACATGGCGTTGACCAAACTTGCAGAAACATGTTTATTTCTGCTGAAAAACACGTTTTGACACTTTCAGCACACTGGGGTTAAGACCTGAGTGTGTGGGCTCTTCTGAGCCTTGCAGTTACATAGGGATACAGCTGTCTGAAAAAACGCGTTTATTTCGGGCTGAAAAACAAGTTTTGAAAAGTGTGCTGTTACTGCCCCATAACTTACATGGGGTTAACCAAACTTGCAGAAACATGTTTATTTCTGCTTAAAAACACGTTTTGACACTTTCAGCACACTGGGGTTAACACCTGAGTGTGTAGGCTCTTCTGAGCCTTGCAGTTACATAGGGATACAGCTGTCTGAAAAAACGCGTTTATTTCGGGCTGAAAAACACGTTTTGAAAAGTGTGCTGTTACTGCCCCATAACTTACATGGGGTTGACCAAACATGCAGAAACATGTTTATTTCTGCTGAAAAACACGTTTTGACACTTTCAGCACACTGGGGTTAAGACCTGAGTGTGTGGGCTCTTCTGAGCCTTGCAGTTACATAGGGATACAGCTGTCTGAAAAAACGCGTTTATTTCGGGCTGAAAAACACGTTTTGAAAAGTGTGCTGTTACTGCCCCATAACATACATGGGGTTGACCAAACTTGCAGAAACATGTTTATTTCTGCTGAAAAACACGTTTTGGCACTTTCTGCACACTGGGGTTAAGACCTGAGTGTGTAGGCTCTTCTGAGCCTTGCAGTTACATAGGGATATAGCTTTCTGAAAAAACGCGTTTATTTCGGGCTGAAAAACACGTTTTGAAAAGTGTGCTGTTACTGCCCCATAACTTACATGGGGTTGACCAAACTTGCAGAAACATGTTTATTTCTGCTGAAAAACACGTTTTGACACTTTCAGCACACTGGGGTTAAGACCTGAGTGTGTGGGCTCTTCTGAGCCTTGCAGTTACATAGGGATACAGCTGTCTGAAAAAACGCGTTTATTTCGGGCTGAAAAACACGTTTTGAAAAGTGAGCTGTTACTGCCCCATAAGTTAAATGGGGTTGACCAAACTTGCAGAAACATGTTTATTTCTGCTGAAAAACACGTTTTGACACTTTCAGCACACTGGGGTTAAGACCTGAGTGTGTGGGCTCTTCTGAGCCTTGCAGTTACATAGGGATACAGCTATCTGAAAAAACGCGTTTATTTCGGGCTGAAAAACACGTTTTGAAAAGTTTGCTGTTACTGCCCCATAACTTACATGGGTGTGACCAAACTTGCAGAAACATGTTTATTTCTGCTGAAAAATATGTTTTGACACTTTCAGCACACTGGGGTTAAGACCTGAGTGTGTGGGCTCTTCTGAGCCTTGCAGTTACATAGGGATACAGCTGTCTGAAAAAACGTGTTAATTTCGGGCTGAAAAACACGTTTTGAAAAGTGTGCTGTTACTGCCCCATAACTTACATGGGGTTGACCAAACTTGCAGAAACATGTTTATTTCTGCTGAAAAACACGTTTTGACACTTTCAGCACACTGGGGTTAAGACCTGAGTGTGTAGGCTCTTCTGAGCCTTGCAGTTACATAGGGATACAGCTGTCTGAAAAAACGTGTTTATTTCGGGCTGAAAAACACGTTTTGAAAAGTGAGCTGTTACTGCCCCATAAGTTACATGGGGTTGACCAAACTTGCAGAAACATGTTTATTTCTGCTGAAAAAAACGTTTTGACACTTTCAGCACACTGGGGTTAAGACCTGAGTGTGTAGGCTCTTCTGAGCCTTGCAGTTACATAGGGATACAGCTGTCTGAAAAAACGCGTTTATTTCGGGCTGAAAAACACGTTTTGAAAAGTGAGCTGTTACTGCCCCATAAGTTACATGGGATTGACCAAACTTGCAGAAACATGTTTATTTCTGCTGAAAAACACGTTTTGACACTTTCAGCACACTGGGGTTAAGAACTGAGTGTGTGGGCTCTTCTGAGCCTTGCAGTTACATAGGGATACAGCTGTCTGAAAAATGCGTTTATTTCGGGCTGAAAAACACGTTTTTAAAAGTGTGCTGTTACTGCCCCATAACATACATGGGGTTGACCAAACTTGCAGAAACATGTTTATTTCTGCTGAAAAACACGTCTTGACACTTTCAGCACACTGGGGTTAAGACCTGAGTGTGTGGGCTCTTCTGAGCCTTGCAGGTACATAGGGATACAGCTGTCTGAAAAAACGTGTTTATTTCGGGCTGAAAAACACGTTTTGAAAAGTGAGCTGTTACTGCCCCATAAGTTACATGGGGTTGACCAAACTTGCAGAAACATGTTTATTTCTGCTGAAAAACACGTTTTGACACTTTCAGCACACTGGGGTTAAGACCTGAGTGTGTGGGCTCTTCTGAGCCTTGCAGTTACATAGGGATAAAGCTGTCTGAAAAAACGTGTTTATTTCGGGCTGAAAAACACGTTTTGAAAAGTGAGCTGTTACTGCCCCATAAGTTACATGGGGTTGACCAAACTTGCAGAAACATGTTTATTTCTGCTGAAAAACACGTTTTGACACTTTCAGCACACTGGGGTTAAGACCTGAGTGTGTAGGCTCTTCTGAGCCTTGCAGTTACATAGGGATACAGCTGTCTGAAAAAACGCGTTTATTTCGGGCTGAAAAACACGTTTTGAAAAGTGTGCTGTTACTGCCCCATAACTTACATGGGGTTGACCAAACTTGCAGAAACATGTTTATTTCTGCTGAAAAACACGTTTTGACACTTTCAGCACACTGGGGTTAAGACCTGAGTGTGTGGGCTCTTCTGAGCCTTGCAGTTACATAGGGATACAGCTGTCTGAAAAAACGCGTTTATTTCGGGCTGAAAAACACGTTTTGAAAAGTGAGCTGTTACTGCCCCATAAGTTAAATGGGGTTGACCAAACTTGCAGAAACATGTTTATTTCTGCTGAAAAACACGTTTTGACACTTTCAGCACACTGGGGTTATGACCTGAGTGTGTGGGCTCTTCTGAGCCTTGCAGTTACATAGGGATACAGCTATCTGAAAAAACGCGTTTATTTCGGGCTGAAAAACACGTTTTGAAAAGTTTGCTGTTACTGCCCCATAACTTACATGGGTGTGACCAAACTTGCAGAAACATGTTTATTTCTGCTGAAAAATATGTTTTGACACTTTCAGCACACTGGGGTTAAGACCTGAGTGTGTGGGCTCTTCTGAGCCTTGCAGTTACATAGGGATACAGCTGTCTGAAAAAACGTGTTTATTTCGGGCTGAAAAACACGTTTTGAAAAGTGAGCTGTTACTGCACCATAAGTTACATGGCGTTGACCAAACTTGCAGAAACATGTTTATTTCTGCTGAAAAACACGTTTTGACACTTTCAGCACACTGGGGTTAAGACCTGAGTGTGTGGGCTCTTCTGAGCCTTGCAGTTACATAGGGATACAGCTGTCTGAAAAAACGCGTTTATTTCGGGCTGAAAAACAAGTTTTGAAAAGTGTGCTGTTACTGCCCCATAACTTACATGGGGTTAACCAAACTTGCAGAAACATGTTTATTTCTGCTTAAAAACACGTTTTGACACTTTCAGCACACTGGGGTTAACACCTGAGTGTGTAGGCTCTTCTGAGCCTTGCAGTTACATAGGGATACAGCTGTCTGAAAAAACGCGTTTATTTCGGGCTGAAAAACACGTTTTGAAAAGTGTGCTGTTACTGCCCCATAACTTACATGGGGTTGACCAAACATGCAGAAACATGTTTATTTCTGCTGAAAAACACGTTTTGACACTTTCAGCACACTGGGGTTAAGACCTGAGTGTGTGGGCTCTTCTGAGCCTTGCAGTTACATAGGGATACAGCTGTCTGAAAAAACGCGTTTATTTCGGGCTGAAAAACACGTTTTGAAAAGTGTGCTGTTACTGCCCCATAACATACATGGGGTTGACCAAACTTGCAGAAACATGTTTATTTCTGCTGAAAAACACGTTTTGGCACTTTCTGCACACTGGGGTTAAGACCTGAGTGTGTAGGCTCTTCTGAGCCTTGCAGTTACATAGGGATATAGCTTTCTGAAAAAACGCGTTTATTTCGGGCTGAAAAACACGTTTTGAAAAGTGTGCTGTTACTGCCCCATAACTTACATGGGGTTGACCAAACTTGCAGAAACATGTTTATTTCTGCTGAAAAACACGTTTTGACACTTTCAGCACACTGGGGTTAAGACCTGAGTGTGTGGGCTCTTCTGAGCCTTGCAGTTACATAGGGATACAGCTGTCTGAAAAAACGCGTTTATTTCGGGCTGAAAAACACGTTTTGAAAAGTGAGCTGTTACTGCCCCATAAGTTAAATGGGGTTGACCAAACTTGCAGAAACATGTTTATTTCTGCTGAAAAACACGTTTTGACACTTTCAGCACACTGGGGTTAAGACCTGAGTGTGTGGGCTCTTCTGAGCCTTGCAGTTACATAGGGATACAGCTATCTGAAAAAACGCGTTTATTTCGGGCTGAAAAACACGTTTTGAAAAGTTTGCTGTTACTGCCCCATAACTTACATGGGTGTGACCAAACTTGCAGAAACATGTTTATTTCTGCTGAAAAATATGTTTTGACACTTTCAGCACACTGGGGTTAAGACCTGAGTGTGTGGGCTCTTCTGAGCCTTGCAGTTACATAGGGATACAGCTGTCTGAAAAAACGTGTTAATTTCGGGCTGAAAAACACGTTTTGAAAACTGAGCTGTTACTGCCCCATAAGTTACATGGGGTTGACCAAACTTGCAGAAACATGTTTATTTCTGCTGAAAAACATGTTTTGACACTTTCAGCACACTGGGGTTAAGACCTGAGTGTGTGGGCTCTTCTGAGCCTTGCAGTTACATAGGGATACAGCTGTCTGAAAAAACGCGTTTATTTCGGGCTGAAAAACACGTTTTGAAAAGTGTGCTGTTACTGCCCCATAACTTACATGGGGTTGACCAAACTTGCAGAAACATGTTTATTTCTGCTGAAAAACACGTTTTGACACTTTCAGCACACTGGGGTTAAGACCTGAGTGTGTGGGCTCTTCTGAGCCTTGCAGTTACATAGGGATACAGCTGTCTGAAAAAACGCGTTTATTTCGGGCTGAAAAACACGTTTTGAAAAGTGAGCTGTTACTGCCCCATAAGTTAAATGGGGTTGACCAAACTTGCAGAAACATGTTTATTTCTGCTGAAAAACACGTTTTGACACTTTCAGCACACTGGGGTTATGACCTGAGTGTGTGGGCTCTTCTGAGCCTTGCAGTTACATAGGGATACAGCTATCTGAAAAAACGCGTTTATTTCGGGCTGAAAAACACGTTTTGAAAAGTTTGCTGTTACTGCCCCATAACTTACATGGGTGTGACCAAACTTGCAGAAACATGTTTATTTCTGCTGAAAAATATGTTTTGACACTTTCAGCACACTGGGGTTAAGACCTGAGTGTGTGGGCTCTTCTGAGCCTTGCAGTTACATAGGGATACAGCTGTCTGAAAAAACGTGTTTATTTCGGGCTGAAAAACACGTTTTGAAAAGTGAGCTGTTACTGCACCATAAGTTACATGGCGTTGACCAAACTTGCAGAAACATGTTTATTTCTGCTGAAAAACACGTTTTGACACTTTCAGCACACTGGGGTTAAGACCTGAGTGTGTGGGCTCTTCTGAGCCTTGCAGTTACATAGGGATACAGCTGTCTGAAAAAACGCGTTTATTTCGGGCTGAAAAACAAGTTTTGAAAAGTGTGCTGTTACTGCCCCATAACTTACATGGGGTTAACCAAACTTGCAGAAACATGTTTATTTCTGCTTAAAAACACGTTTTGACACTTTCAGCACACTGGGGTTAACACCTGAGTGTGTAGGCTCTTCTGAGCCTTGCAGTTACATAGGGATACAGCTGTCTGAAAAAACGCGTTTATTTCGGGCTGAAAAACACGTTTGAAAAGTGTGCTGTTACTGCCCCATAACTTACATGGGGTTGACCAAACATGCAGAAACATGTTTATTTCTGCTGAAAAACACGTTTTGACACTTTCAGCACACTGGGGTTAAGACCTGAGTGTGTGGGCTCTTCTGAGCCTTGCAGTTACATAGGGATACAGCTGTCTGAAAAAACGCGTTTATTTCGGGCTGAAAAACACGTTTTGAAAAGTGTGCTGTTACTGCCCCATAACATACATGGGGTTGACCAAACTTGCAGAAACATGTTTATTTCTGCTGAAAAACACGTTTTGGCACTTTCTGCACACTGGGGTTAAGACCTGAGTGTGTAGGCTCTTCTGAGCCTTGCAGTTACATAGGGATATAGCTTTCTGAAAAAACGCGTTTATTTCGGGCTGAAAAACACGTTTTGAAAAGTGTGCTGTTACTGCCCCATAACTTACATGGGGTTGACCAAACTTGCAGAAACATGTTTATTTCTGCTGAAAAACACGTTTTGACACTTTCAGCACACTGGGGTTAAGACCTGAGTGTGTGGGCTCTTCTGAGCCTTGCAGTTACATAGGGATACAGCTGTCTGAAAAACGCGTTTATTTCGGGCTGAAAAACACGTTTTTGAAAAGTGAGCTGTTACTGCCCCATAAGTTAAATGGGGTTGACCAAACTTGCAGAAACATGTTTATTTCTGCTGAAAAACACGTTTTGACACTTTCAGCACACTGGGGTTAAGACCTGAGTGTGTGGGCTCTTCTGAGCCTTGCAGTTACATAGGGATACAGCTATCTGAAAAAACGCGTTTATTTCGGGCTGAAAAACACGTTTTGAAAAGTTTGCTGTTACTGCCCCATAACTTACATGGGTGTGACCAAACTTGCAGAAACATGTTTATTTCTGCTGAAAAATATGTTTTGACACTTTCAGCACACTGGGGTTAAGACCTGAGTGTGTGGGCTCTTCTGAGCCTTGCAGTTACATAGGGATACAGCTGTCTGAAAAACGTGTTAATTTCGGGCTGAAAAACACGTTTTGAAAACTGAGCTGTTACTGCCCCATAAGTTACATGGGGTTGACCCAAACTTGCAGAAACATGTTTATTTCTGCTGAAAAACATGTTTTGACACTTTCAGCACACTGGGGTTAAGACCTGAGTGTGTGGGCTCTTCTGAGCCTTGCAGTTACATAGGGATACAGCTGTCTGAAAAAACGCGTTTATTTCGGGCTGAAAAACACGTTTTGAAAAGTGTGCTGTTACTGCCCCATAACTTACATGGGGTTAACCAAACTTGCAGAAACATATTTATTTCTGCTGAAAAACACGTTTTGACACTTTCAGCACACTGGGGTTAAGACCTGAGTGTGTAGGCTCTTCTGAGCCTTGCAGTTACATAGGGATACAGCTGTCTGAAAAAACGCGTTTATTTCGGGCTGAAAAACACGTTTTGAAAAGTGTGCTGTTACTGCCCCATAACATACATGGGTTGACCAAACTTGCAGAAACATGCTTATTTCTGCTGAAAAACACGTTTTGGCAATTTCTGCACACTGGGGTTAAGACCTGAGTGTGTGGGCTCTTCTGAGCCTTACAGTTACATAGGGATACAGCTATCTGAAAAAACGCGTTTATTTCGGGCTGAAAAACACGTTTTGAAAAGTGAGCTGTTACTGCCCCTTAACTTACATGGGGTTGACCAAACTTGCAGAAACATGTTTATTTCTGCTGAAAAACACGTTTTGACACTTTCAGCACACTGGGGTTAAGACCTGAGTGTGTGGGCTCTTCTGAGCCTTGCAGTTACATAGGGATACAGCTGTCTGAAAAAACGCGTTTATTTTGGGCTGAAAAACACGTTTTGAAAAGTGAGCTGTTACTGCCCCATAAGTTACATGGGGTTGACCAAACTTGCAGAAACATGTTTATTTCTGCTGAAAAACACGTTTTGACACTTTCAGCACACTGGGGTTATGACCTGAGTGTGTGGGCTCTTCTGAGCCTTGCAGTTACATAGGGATACAGCTGTCTGAAAAAACGCGTTTATTTCGGGCTGAAAAACATGTTTTGAAAAGTGAGCTGTTACTGCCCCATAAGTTACATGGGGTTGGCCAAACTTGCAGAAACATGTTTATTTCTGCTGAAAAACATGTTTTGACAATTTCAGCACACTGGGGTTAAGACCTGAGTGTGTGGGCTCTTCTGAGCCTTGCAGTTACATAGGGATACAGCTGTCTGAAAAAACGCGTTTATTTCGGGCTGAAAAACACGTTTTGAAAAGTGTGCTGTTACTGCCCCATAACTTACATGGGGTTAACCAAACTTGCAGAAACATGTTTATTTCTGCTGAAAAACACGTTTTGACACTTTCAGCACACTGGGGTTAAGACCTGAGTGTGTAGGCTCTTCTGAGCCTTGCAGTTACATAGGGATACAGCTGTCTGAAAAAACGCGTTTATTTCGGGCTGAAAAACACGTTTTGAAAAGTGTGCTGTTACTGCCCCATAACTTACATGGGGTTGACCAAACTTGCAGAAACATGTTTATTTCTGCTGAAAAACACGTTTTGACACTTTCAGCACACTGGGGTTAAGACCTGAGTGTGTGGGCTCTTCTGAGCCTTGCAGTTACATAGGGATACAGCTGTCTGAAAAAACGTGTTTATTTCGGGCTGAAAAACACGTTTTGAAAAGTGAGCTGTTACTGCCCCATAAGTTACATGGGGTTGACCAAACTTGCAGAAACATGTTTATTTCTGCTGAAAAACACGTTTTGACACTTTCAGCACACTGGGGTTAAGACCTGAGTGTGTGGGCTCTTCTGAGCCTTGCAGTTACATAGGGATACAGCTGTCTGAAAAAAGGCGTTTATTTCGGGCTGAAAAACACGTTTTGAAAAGTGAGCTGTTACTGCCCCATAAGTTACATGGGGTTGACCAAACTTGCAGAAACATGTTTATTTCTGCTGAAAAACATGTTTTGACACTTTCAGCACACTGGGGTTAAGACCTGAGTGTGTGGGCTCTTCTGAGACTTGCAGTTACATAGGGATACAGCTGTCTGAAAAAACGTGTTTATTTCGGGCTAAAAAACACGTTTTGAAAAGTGAGCTGTTATTGCCCCATAACTTACATGGGGTTGACCAAACTTGCAGAAACATGTTTATTTCTGCTGAAAAACATGTTTTGACACTTTCAGCACACTGGGGTTAAGACCTGAGTGTGTGGGCTCTTCTGAGCCTTGCAGTTACATAGGGATACAGCTGTCTGAAAAAACGTGTTTATTTCGGGCTGAAAAACACGTTTTGAAAAGTGAGCTGTTACTGCCCCATAATTTACATGGGGTTGACCAAACTTGCAGAAACATGTTTATTTCTGCTGAAAAACACGTTTTGACACTTTCAGCACACTGGGGTTAAGACCTGAGTGTGTGGGCTCTTCTGAGCCTTGCAGTTACATAGGGATACAGCTGTCTGAAAAAAACGTGTTTATTTCGGCTGAAAAAACACGTTTTGAAAA